>NC_082706.1:45845971-45984270 GCF_030144855.1 Hypanus sabinus | reverse complement strand
GACCCACATTGGGAGCACCATACACGGTTCCAGTGTCATATCCCTGGGTTAGACCCACACCGGGAGCACCATGCACAGTTCCTGTCTCCGTATCCCTGGGTCAGACCCACACCGGGAGCACCGTGCATAGTTCCAGTCTCTATGTCCCTGTCTCAGATCCACTCCAGGAGCACTGTGCACAGTTCCAGTCTGCGAATCCTGGGTCTGACCCACACTGGGAGCACCGTGTACAGTTCCAGCCTCCGTACCCCTGGGTCAGTCCCACACCGGGAGCACAGTACACAGTTCCAGTCTCAGTATCCCTGGGTAAGACCCACACCGGGAGCACCGTGCACAGTTCCAGTCTCCGTATCCCTGGGTCAGACCCACACCGGGAGCACTGTGCACAGTTCTAGTCTGCGTATCCCTGGGTCAGACCCCACACTGGGAGCACCGTGCACAGTTCCAGCCTCTGTGTCCCTGGGTCAGACCCACACCGGGTGCACCATGCACAGTTCCAGTCTCCGTATCCCTGGGTGAGACACACACCTGGAGCACCATGCACGGTTCCAGTGTAATATCCCTGGGTCAGACCCACACTGGGAGCACCATGCACGGTTCCAGTGTAATATCCCTGGGTCAGACCCAAACTGGGAGCACCATACACGGTTCCAGGGTCATATCCCTGGGTCAGACCCACACTGGGAGCACCATGCACGGTTCCAGTGTCAATATCCCTGGGTCAGACCCACACCAGGAGCACCGTGCATAGTTCCAGTCAAACATGTGCCTGGGTCAGACCCACACCGGGAGCACCGTGCCCAGTTCCTGTCTCCGTATCCCTGGGTCAGACCCACACCCGGGAGCACCGTACACAGTTCCAGTCTCCGTACCACTGGGTCAGACCCACACCGGGAGCACCGTGCACGGTTCCAGTCTCCGTGTCCCTGGGACAGACCCACACTGGGAGCACAGTACACAGTTCCAGTCTGCGTATCCCTGGGTCTGACCCACACTGGGAGCACCGTGCACAGTTCCAGCCTCTGTGTCCCTGGGTCAGACCCACACCGGGTGCACCATGCACAGTTTCCAGTCTCCGTATCCCTGGGACAGACCAACACTGGGAGCACCATGCACGGTTCCAGTGTAATATCCCTGGGTCAGACCCACACTGGGAGCACCATGCACGGTTCCAGTGTAATATCCCTGGGTCAGACCCAAACTGGGAGCACCATGCACGGTTCCAGGGTCATATCCCTGGGTCAGACCCACACTGGGAGCACCATGCACGGTTCCAGTGTCATATCCCTGGGTCAGACCCACACCAGGAGCACCGTGCATAGTTCCAGTCAACATGTGCCTGGGTCAGACCCACACCGGGAGCAACCGTGCCCAGTTCCTGTCTCCGTATCCCTGGGTCAGACCCACACCGGGGAGCACCGTACACAGTTCCAGTCTCCGTACCACTGGGTCAGACCCACACCGGGAGCACCGTGCACGGTTCCAGTCTCCGTGTCCCTGGGACAGACCCACACTGGGAGCACAGTACACAGTTCCAGTCTGCGTATCCCTGGGTCTGACCCACACTGGGAGCACCGTGCACTGTTCCAGCCTCTGTGTCCCTGGGTCAGACCCACACCGGGTGCACCATGCACAGTTCCAGTCTCCGTATCCCTGGTCAGACCCACACCGGGTGCACCAAGCACAGTTCCAGTCTCCGTATCCCTGGGACAGACCAACACTGGGAGCACCATGCACGGTTCCAGTGTAATATCCCTGGGTCAGACCCACACTGGGAGCACCATGCACGGTTCCAGTGTCATATCCCTGGGTCAGACCACACTGGGAGCACCATGCATGGTTCCAGTGTCATATCCCTGGGTCAGTCCCACACCAGGTGCACCGTGCATAGTTCCATTCGACATGTCCCTGGGTCAGACACACACCGGGAGCAGAGTACATAGTTCCAGTCTCCGTATCACTGGGTTAGACAAACTCCGGGTGCACCGTGCACAGTTCCAGTCTCCGTATCCCTGGGTCTGACCCACACTGGGAGCACCATGCACAGCTCCAGTCTCTGTATCCCTGGGTCAGACCCAGATCAGGATCACCGTGGAGGGTTCTAGTCTCCATATCCCTGGGTCAGACCCACACCGGGTACACCGTGCACAGTTCCAGTCTCCGTATCCCTGGGTCAGACCCACATTGGGAGCACCATGCACGGTTCCAGAGTCATATCCCTGGGTCAGACCCACACCGGGAGCACCTTGCACGGTTCCAGTCTCCATGTCCCTGGGTCAGACCCACACCGGGAGCACCGTGCATAGTTCCAGTCTCCGTGTCCCTGGTTCAGACCCGCACCGGGAGCACAGTACACAGTTCCAGTCTCCGTATCCCTGTGTCAGACCCACACCGGGATCACTGTGCACAGTTCCAGTCTCCGTACCCCTGTGTCAGACCCACACCGAGAGCACCGTGCACGGTTCCAGTCTCTGTATCCCTGGGTCAGACCCCCACCGGGAACCATGCACAGTTCCAGTCTCCGTATCCCTGGGTCAGACCCTGATCAGCATCACTGTGCAGGGTTCCAGTCTCAATATCCCTGGGTCAGACCCATACTGGGTACACCGTGCACAGTTCCAGTCTCTGTATCCCTCGGTCAGACCCACACTGGGAGCACCATGCACGATTCCAGTGTCATATCCCTGGGTCAGACCCACACCGGGAGCACCGTGCATAGTTCCAGTCCCCATGACCCTGGGTCAGACCCACACCGGGAACACCGTGCACAGTTCCAGTCTCCGTATCCCTGGGTCAGACGCACATTGGGAGCACCATGCACGGTTCCAGTGTCATATCCCTGGGTTAGACCCACACCGGGAGCACCATGCACAGTTCCAGACTCTGTATCCCTGGGTCAGACCCACACTGAGAGCACAATGCACGGTTCCAGTGTCATATCCCTGGGTCAGACCCACACCAGGAGCACCGTGCACGGTTCCAGTCTCCGTGTCCCTGGGTCAGACCCACACCGGGAGAACCGTGCACAGTTCCAGTCTCCGTATCCCTGGGTCAGACTCACACAGGGAGCACATTACACAGTTCCAGTCTCCGTTTCCCTGGGTCAGACCCACTCCGGGAACACCCTGCACAGTTCTAGTCACCGTGTCCCTGGGTCAGACCCACACCGGGAGCACAGTACACAGTTCCAGTCTCAGTATCCCTGGGTCAGACGCACACCGGGAGCACTGTGCACAGTTCCAGTCTCCGTATCCCTGGGTCGGACCCACACCGGGAGCACCGTGCACAGTTCCAGTCTCTGTATCCCTGGGTCAGATCCACACCGGGAGCACCGTGCACGGTTCCAGTCTCCGTGTCCCTGGGTCAGACACACACAGGGAGCACAGTACATAGTTCCAGTCTCCGTATCACTGTGTTAGACAAACACCGGGTGCACCGTGCACAGTTCCAGTCTCCGTATCCCTGGGTCAGACCCACACCGGGAACACCGTGCACAGTTCCAGTCTCCGTATCCCTGGGTCAGACCCACATTGGGAGCACCATGCACGGTTCCAGTGTCATATCCCTGGGTTAGACCCACACCGGGAGCACCATGCACAGTTCCAGACTCCGTATCCCTGGGTCAGACCCACACTGGGAGCACCATGCACGGTTCCAGTGTCATATCCCTGGGTCAGACCCACACCAGGAGCACCGTGCATAGTTCCAGTCTCCGTACCCCTGGGTCAGGCCCACTCCGGGAGCACCGTACACGGTTCCAGTCTCCGTGTCCCTGGGACAGACCCACACCGGGAGCACCGTGCACAGTTCCAGTCAACATGTGCCTGGGTCAGACCCACACCGGGAGCACCGTGCCCAGTTCCTGTCTCCGTATCCCTGGGTCAGACCCACACCGGGAGCACCGTGCACAGTTCCAGTCTCCATGTCCCTGGGTCAGACCCACTCCGGGAGCACTGTGCACACTTCCAGTCTCCGTATCCCTGGGTCAGACCCACACCGGGAGCACCGTACACAGTTCCAGTCTCCGTACCACTGGGTCAGACCCACACCGGGAGCACCGTGCACGGTTCCAGTCTCCGTGTCCCTGGGACAGACCCACACTGGGAGCACAGTACACAGTTCCAGTCTGCGTATCCCTGGGTCTGACCCACACTGGGAGCACCGTGCACAGTTCCAGCCTCTGTGTCCCTGGGTCAGACCCACACCGGGTGCACCATGCACAGTTCCAGTCTCCGTATCCCTGGGTCAGACCCACACCGGGTGCACCATGCACAGTTCCAGTCTCCGTATCCCTGGGACAGACCAACACTGGGAGCACCATGCACGGTTCCAGTGTAATATCCCTGGGTCAGACCCACACTGGGAGCACCATGCACGGTTCCAGTGTCATATCCCTGGGTCAGACCCACACTGGGAGCACCATGCATGGTTCCAGTGTCATATCCCTGGGTCAGACCCACACCAGGTGCACCGTGCATAGTTCCAGTCGACATGTCCCTGGGTCAGGCCCACACCGGGAGCACCGTGCACGGTTCCAGTCTCCGTGTCCCTGGATCAGACCCACACCAGGAGTACCGTGCACAGTTTCAGTCTCCGTATCCCTGGGTCAGACCCACTCCGGGAGCACTGTGCACAGTTCAAGTCTCCGTATCCCTGGGTCAGACCCACACCGGGAGCACTGTACACAGTTCCAGTCTCCGTATCCCTGGGTCAGACCCACACCGGGAACACCCTGCACAGTTCCAGTCTCCGTGTCCCTGGGTCAGACCCACACCGGGAGCACAGTACACAGTTCCAGTCTCAGTATCCCTGGGTCAGACGCACACCGGGAGCACTGTGCACAGTTCCAGTCTCCGTATCCCTGGGTCGGACCTAAACCGGGAGCACCGTGCACAGTTCCAGTCTCTGTATCCCTGGGTCAGACCCACACCGGGAGCACCGGGCACGGTTCCAGTCTCCGTATCCCTGGGTCAGACTCACACCGGGAGCACCGTGCACGGTTCCAGTCTCCGTGTCCTTCGGACAGACAAACACCGGGAGCACAGTACATAGTTCCAGTCTCCGTATCACTGGGTTAGACAAACACCGGGTGCACCGTGCACAGTTCCAGTCTCCGTATCCCTGGGTCTGACCCACACCGGGAGCACCATGCACAGCTCCAGTCTCCGGGTCCCTGGGTCAGACCCACACCGGGAGCACCATGCACAGTTCCAGTCTCTGTATCCCTGGGTCAGACCCACACCGGGAGCACCGGGCACGGTTCCAGTCTCCTTGTCCCTGGGTCAGACTCACACCGGGAGCACCATGCACAGTTCCAGTCTCCGTATCCCTGGGTCAGACTCACACCGGGAACACCATGCACAGTTCCAGTCTCCGTGTCCCTGGGTCAGACCCACACCGGGAGCACAGTACACAGTTCCAGTCTCAGTATCCCTGGGTCAGACGCACACCGGGAGCACTGTGCACAGTTCCAGTCTCCGTATCCCTGGGTCGGTCCTAAACCGGGAGCACCGTGCACAGTTCCAGTCTCTGTATCCCTGGGTCAGACGCACACCGGGAGCACTGTGCACAGTTCCAGTCTCCGTATCCCTGGGTCGGACCTAAACCGGGAGCACCGTGCACGGTTCCAGTCTCCGTGTCCCTGGGTCAGACTCACACCGGGAGCACCGTGCACGGTTCCAGTCTCCGTGTCCCTGGGTCAGACTCACACCGGGAGCACCGTGCATGGTTCCAGTCTCCGTGTCCTTGGGACAGACACACACCGGGAGCACAGTACATAGTTCCAGTCTCCGTTTCCCTGGGTCAGACCCACACCGGGAACACCCTGCACAGTTCTAGTCACCGTGCCCCTGGGTCAGACCCAGAGCGGGAGCACAGTACACAGTTCCAGTCTCCGTATCCCTGGGTCGGACTCACACCGGGAGCACTGTGCACAGTTCCAGTCTCTGTATCCCTGGGTCAGACCCACACCGGGAGCACCGTGCACGGTTCCAGTCTCCGTGTCCCTGGATCAGACACACACCGGGAGCACAGTACATAGTTCCAGTCTCCGTATCACTGGGTTAGACAAACACCGGGTGCACCGTGCACAGTTCCAGTCTCCGTATCCCTGGGTCAGACCCACACTGGGAGCACCATGCACGGTTCCAGTGTCATATCCCTGGGTCAGACCCAAACTGGGAGCACCATACACGGTTCCAGTGTCATATCCCTGGGTCAGACCCACACCAGGAGCACTGTGCATAGTTCCCGTCAACATGTCCCTGGGTCAGACCCACACCGGGAGCACCGTGCACGGTTCCAGTCTCCGTGTCCCTGGGTCAGACCCACACCGGGAGCACCGTGCACAGTTCCAGTCTCCGTATCCCTGGGTCAGACCCACACCGGGAGCACTGTGCACAGTTGCAGTCTCCGTATCCCTGGGTCAGAACCACACCGGGAGCACCGTACGCAGTTCCAGTCTCCGTATCCCTGGGTCAGACCCACACCGGGAGCACCCTGCACAGTTCCAGTCTCCGTGTCCCTGGGTCAGACCCACACCGGGAGCACAGTACACAGTTCCAGTCTCAGTATCCCTGGGTCAGACGCACACCGGGAGCACTGTGCACAGTTCCAGTC
Source organism: Hypanus sabinus (assembly GCF_030144855.1). NCBI lineage: Eukaryota > Metazoa > Chordata > Chondrichthyes > Myliobatiformes > Dasyatidae > Hypanus > Hypanus sabinus. The sequence continues at coordinate 45,977,652 of NC_082706.1, read as the reverse complement.
TCCGTATCCCTGGGTCGGACCCACACCGGGAGCACCGTGCACAGTTCCAGTCTCTGTATCCCTGGGTCAGACCCACACCGGGAGCACCGTGCACGGTTCCAGTCTCCGTGTCCCTGGGACAGACCCACACCAGGAGCACCGTGCACGGTTCCCGTCTACGTGTCCCTGGGTCAGACACACACCGGGAGCACAGTACATAGTTCCAGTCTCCGTGTCCCTGGGTCAGACCCACACCGGGAGCACCATGCACAGTTCCAGTCTCTGTATCCCTGGGTCAGACCCCCACCGGGAGCACCATGCACAGTTCCAGTCTCTGTATCCCTGGGTCAGACGTACATCGGGAGCACAGTGCACAGTTCCAGTCTCCGTATCCCTGGGTCAGACGCACACCGGTCGCACTGTGCACAGTTCCAGTCTCCGTATCCCTGGGTCAGACCCACACCAGGAGCACCGTGCATAGTTCCAGTCAACATGTACCTGGGTCAGACCCACACCGGAGCACCGTGCACGGTTCCAGTCTCCGTGTCCCTGGGTCACCCCACACCGGGAGCACCATGCACAGTTCCAGTCTCCATATCCCTGGGTCAGACCCACACCTGGAGCACCGTGCATGGTTTAAGTGTAATATCCCTGGGTCAGACCCACACTGGGAGCAACATGCACGGTACCAGTGTCATATCCCTGGGTCAAACCCAAACTGGGAGCACCATACACGGTTCCAGTGTCATATCCCTGGGTCAGACCCACACCAGGAGCACTGTGCATAGTTCCAGTCAACATTTCCCTGGGTCAGACCCACACCGGGACACAGTGCACGGTTCCAGTCTCCGTGTCCCTGGGACAGACCCACACCGGGAGCACCGTGCACAGTTCCAGTCTCCGTATCCCTGGGTCAGACCACACCGGTAGCGCTGTGCACAGTTCCAGTCTCCGTATCCCTGGGTCGGACCTACACCGGGAGCACCGTGCACAGTTCCAGTCTCTGTATCCCTGGGTCAGACCTACACCGGGAGCACCGTGCACGGTTCCAGTCTCCGTGTCCCTGGGTCAGACACACACCGGGAGCAGAGTACATCGTTCCAGTCTCCGTATCACTGGGTTAGACAAACACCGGGTGCACCGTGCACAGTTCCAGTCTCCGTATCCCTGGGTCTGACCCACACTCGGAACACTGTGCACAGTTCCAGTCTCCGTGTCCCTGGGTCAGACCCACACCGGGAGCACCATGCACAGCTCCCGTCTCTGTATCCCTGGGTCAGACCCACATCGGGAGCACCATGCATGGTTCCAGAGTCATATCCCTGGGTCAGACCCACACTGGGAGCACCTTGCACGGTTCCAGTCTCCATGTCCCTGGGTCAGACCCACACCAGGAACCATGCACAGTTCCAGTCTCCGTATCCCTGGGTCAGACACAGGTCAGCATCACTGTGCAGGGTTCCAGTCTCCATATCCCTGGGTCAGACCCATACTGGGTACACCGTGCACAGTTCCAGTCTCTGTATCCCTGGGTCAGTCCCACACTGGGAGCACTGTGCACAGTTCCAGTCTCCGTATCCCTGGGTCAGACACACACCGGGAGCACAGTACATAGTTCCAGTCTCCGTATCACTGGGTTAGACAAACATCGGGTGCACCTTGCACAGTTCCAGTCTCCGTGTCCCTGGGTCAGACCCACACCGGGAGCACCGTGGACGGTTCCAGTGTAATATCCCTGGGTCAGACCCACACTGGGAGCACCGTGCACGGTACCAGTGTCATATCCCTGGGTCAGACCCAAACTGGGAGCACCATGCACTGTTCCAGTGTCATATCCCTGGGTCAGACCCACACCGGGACACCTTGCACGGTTCCAGTCTCCGTGTCCCTGGGTCAGACCCACACCGGGAGCACCATGCACAGTTCCAATCTCCGTATCCCTGGGTCAGACCCACACTGGGAGCACTGTGCACAGTTGCAGTCTCCGTATCCCTGGGTCAGAACCACACCGGGAACACCCTGCACAGTTCCAGTCTCTGTGTCCCTGGGTCAGACCCACACCGGGAGCACAGTACACAGTTCCAGTCTCAGTATCCCTGGGTCAGACGCACACCGGTAGCACTGTGCACAGTTCCAGTCTCCGTATCCCTGGGTCGGACCTACACCGGGAGCACCGTGCACAGTTCCAGTCTCTGTATCCCTGGGTCAGACCCACACCGGGAGCACCGTGCACGGTTCCAGTCTCCGTGTCCCTGGGTCAGACACACACCGGGAGCAGAGTACATAGTTCCAGTCTCCGTATCACTGGGTTAGACAAACACCGGGTGCACCGTGCACAGTTCCAGTCTCCGTATCCATGGGTCTGACCCACACTGGGAACACTGTGCACAGTTCCAGTCTCCGTGTCCCTGGGTCAGACCCACACCGGGAGCACCATGCACAGCTCCAGTCTCTGTATCCCTGGGTCAGACCCCCACCGGGAGCACCATGCACAGTTCCAGTCTCTGTATCCCTGGGTCAGACGTACATCAGGAGCACCGTGCACAGTTCCAGTCTCCGTATCCCTGTGTCAGACCCACACCGGGAGCACCGTGCACGGTTCCAGTCTCCGTGTCCCTGGGACATACCCACACCGGGAGCACCGTGCACAGTTCCAGTCTCTGTATCCCTGGGTCAGACCCCCACCGAGAACCATGCACAGTTCCAGTCTCTGTATCCCTGTGTCAGACACAGGTCAGCATCACTGTGCAGGGTTCCAGTCTCCATATCCCTGGGTCAGACCCATACTGGGTACACCGTGCACAGTTCCAGTCTCTGTATCCCTGGGTCAGACCCACACCGGGAGCACCGTGCATCGTTCCAGTCCCCATGTCCCTGGGTCAGACACACACCGGGTACACCGTGCACAGTTCCAGTCTCCGTATCCATGGGTCAGAACCACATTGGGAGCACCATGCACGGTTCCAGTGTCATATCCCTGGGTTAGACCCACACCGGGAGCACCGTGCATAGTCCCCGTCTCCGTTTGCCTGGGTCAGACCCACACCGGGAGCACCGTGCACGGTTCCAGTCTCCGTGTCCCTGGGTCAGACCCACACCAGGAGCACCGTGCACAGTTCCAGTCTCCGTATCCCTGGGTCAGACCCACACCGGGAGCACTGTGCACAGTTCCAGTCTCCGTATCCCTGGGTCAGACCCACACCGGGAACACCCTCACAGTTCCAGTCTCCGTGTCCCTGGGTCAGACCCACACCGGGAGCACAGTACACAGTTCCAGTCTCAGTATCCCTGGGTCAGACGCACACCGGTAGCACTGTGCACAGTTCCAGTCTCCGTATCCCTGGGTCGGACCTATACCGGGAGCACCGTGCACAGTTCCAGTCTCTGTATCCCTGGGTCAGACCCACACCGGGAGGACCGTGCACGGTTCCAGTCTCCGTGTCCCTGGGTCAGACACACACCGGGAGCAGAGTACATAGTTCCAGTCTCCGTATCACTGGGTTGGACAAACACCGGCTGCACCGTGCACAGTTCCAGTCTCCGTATCCCTGGGTCTGACCAAAATGGGAACACTGTGCACAGTTCCAGTCTCCGTGTCCCTGGGTCAGACCCACACCGGGAGCACCATGCACAGCTCCAGTCTCTGTATCCCTGGGTCAGACCCCCACCGGGAGCACCATGCACAGTTCCAGTCTCTGAATCCCTGGGTCAGACCCAGATCAGGATCACCGTGGAGGGTTCTAGTCTCCATATCCCTGGGTCAGACCCACACCAGGTACACCGTGCACAGTTCCAGTCTCCGTATCCCTGGGTCAGACCCACATTGGGAGCACGATGCACGGTTCCAGAGTCATATCCCTGGGTCAGACCCACACTAGGAGCACCTTGCACGGTTCCAGTTTCCATGTCCCAGGGTCAGACCCACACCGGGAGCACCGTGCACAGTTCCAGTCTCCATTTCCCTGGGTCAGACCCGCACCGGGAGCACAGTACACAGTTCCAGTCTCCGTATCCCTGTGTCAGACCCACACCGGGAGCACCGTGCACAGTTCCAGTCTCTGTATCCCTGAGTCAGACCCCCACCGGGAACCATGCACAGTTCCAGTCTCTGTATCCCTGTGTCAGACCCACACCGGGTACACCGTGCACAGTTCCAGTCTCCGTATCCCTGGGTCAGAACCACATTGGGAGCACCATGCATGGTTCCAGTGTCATATCCCTGGGTTAGACCCACACCGGGAGCACCGTGCATAGTCCCCGTCTCCGTTTGCCTGGGTCAGACCCACACTGGGAGCACCTTGCACGGTTCCAGTCTCCATGTCCCTGGGTCAGACCCAGATCAGGATCACCGTGGAGGGTTCTAGTCTCCATATCCCTGGGTCAGACCCACACCGGGTACACCGTGCACAGATCCAGTCTCCGTATCCCTGGGTCAGACCCACACCGGGAGCACCGGGCACGGTTCCAGTCTCCTTGTCCCTGGGTCAGACTCACACCGGGAGCACCATGCACAGTTCCAGTCTCCGTATCCCTGGGTCAGACTCACACCGGGAACACCATGCACAGTTCCAGTCTCCGTGTCCCTGGGTCAGACCCACACCGGGAGCACAGTACACAGTTCCAGTCTCAGTATCCCTGGGTCAGACGCACACCGGGAGCACTGTGCACAGTTCCAGTCTCCGTATCCCTGGGTCGGTCCTAAACCGGGAGCACCGTGCACAGTTCCAGTCTCTGTATCCCTGGGTCAGACGCACACCGGGAGCACTGTGCACAGTTCCAGTCTCCGTATCCCTGAGTCGGACCTAAACCGGGAGCACCGTGCACGGTTCCAGTCTCCGTGTCCCTGGGTCAGACTCACACCGGGAGCACCGTGCACGGTTCCAGTCTCCGTGTCCCTGGGTCAGACTCACACCGGGAGCACCGTGCATGGTTCCAGTCTCCGTGTCCTTGGGACAGACACACACCGGGAGCACAGTACATAGTTCCAGTCTCCGTTTCCCTGGGTCAGACCCACACCGGGAACACCCTGCACAGTTCTAGTCACCGTGCCCCTGGGTCAGACCCAGAGCGGGAGCACAGTACACAGTTCCAGTCTCCGTATCCCTGGGTCGGACTCACACCGGGAGCACTGTGCACAGTTCCAGTCTCTGTATCCCTGGGTCAGACCCACACCGGGAGCACCGTGCACGGTTCCAGTCTCCGTGTCCCTGGATCAGACACACACCGGGAGCACAGTACATAGTTCCAGTCTCCGTATCACTGGGTTAGACAAACACCGGGTGCACCGTGCACAGTTCCAGTCTCCGTATCCCTGGGTCTGACCCACACTGGGAACACTGTGCACAGTTCCAGTCTCCGTGTCCCTGGGTCAGACCCACACTGGGAGCACCATGCACGGTTCCAGTGTCATATCCCTGGGTCAGACCCAAACTGGGAGCACCATACACGGTTCCAGTGTCATATCCCTGGGTCAGACCCACACCAGGAGCACTGTGCATAGTTCCCGTCAACATGTCCCTGGGTCAGACCCACACCGGGAGCACCGTGCACGGTTCCAGTCTCCGTGTCCCTGGGTCAGACCCACACCGGGAGCACCGTGCACAGTTCCAGTCTCCGTATCCCTGGGTCAGACCCACACCGGGAGCACTGTGCACAGTTGCAGTCTCCGTATCCCTGGGTCAGAACCACACCGGGAGCACCGTACGCAGTTCCAGTCTCCGTATCCCTGGGTCAGACCCACACCGGGAGCACCCTGCACAGTTCCAGTCTCCGTGTCCCTGGGTCAGACCCACACCGGGAGCACAGTACACAGTTCCAGTCTCAGTATCCCTGGGTCAGACGCACACCGGTAGCACTGTGCACAGTTCCAGTCTCCGTATCCCTGGGTCAGACCTACACCGGGAGCACCGTGCACAGTTCCAGTCTCTGTATCCCTGGGTCAGACCCACACCGGGAGCACCGTGCACGGTTCCAGTCTCCGTGTCCCTGGGACAGACCCACACCAGGAGCACCGTGCACGGTTCCCGTCTACGTGTCCCTGGGTCAGACACACACCGGGAGCACAGTACATAGTTCCAGTCTCCGTGTCCCTGGGTCAGACCCACACCGGGAGCACCATGCCCAGTTCCAGTCTCTGTATCCCTGGGTCAGACCCCCACCGGGAGCACCATGCACAGTTCCAGTCTCTGTATCCCTGGGTCAGACGTACATCGGGAGCACAGTGCACAGTTCCAGTCTCCGTATCCCTGGGTCAGACGCACACCGGTCGCACTGTGCACAGTTCCAGTCTCCGTATCCCTGGGTCAGACCCACACCAGGAGCACCGTGCATAGTTCCAGTCAACATGTACCTGGGTCAGACCCACACCGGAGCACCGTGCACGGTTCCAGTCTCCGTGTCCCTGGGTCACCCCACACCGGGAGCACCATGCACAGTTCCAGTCTCCATATCCCTGGGTCAGACCCACACCTGGAGCACCGTGCATGGTTTAAGTGTAATATCCCTGGGTCAGACCCACACTGGGAGCAACATGCACGGTACCAGTGTCATATCCCTGGGTCAAACCCAAACTGGGAGCACCATACACGGTTCCAGTGTCATATCCCTGGGTCAGACCCACACCAGGAGCACTGTGCATAGTTCCAGTCAACATTTCCCTGGGTCAGACCCACACCGGGACACAGTGCACGGTTCCAGTCTCCGTGTCCCTGGGACAGACCCACACCGGGAGCACCGTGCACAGTTCCAGTCTCCGTATCCCTGGGTCAGACCACACCGGTAGCGCTGTGCACAGTTCCAGTCTCCGTATCCCTGGGTCGGACCTACACCGGGAGCACCGTGCACAGTTCCAGTCTCTGTATCCCTGGGTCAGACCTACACCGGGAGCACCGTGCACGGTTCCAGTCTCCGTGTCCCTGGGTCAGACACACACCGGGAGCAGAGTACATCGTTCCAGTCTCCGTATCACTGGGTTAGACAAACACCGGGTGCACCGTGCACAGTTCCAGTCTCCGTATCCCTGGGTCTGACCCACACTCGGAACACTGTGCACAGTTCCAGTCTCCGTGTCCCTGGGTCAGACCCACACCGGGAGCACCATGCACAGCTCCCGTCTCTGTATCCCTGGGTCAGACCCACATCGGGAGCACCATGCATGGTTCCAGAGTCATATCCCTGGGTCAGACCCACACTGGGAGCACCTTGCACGGTTCCAGTCTCCATGTCCCTGGGTCAGACCCACACCAGGAACCATGCACAGTTCCAGTCTCCGTATCCCTGGGTCAGACACAGGTCAGCATCACTGTGCAGGGTTCCAGTCTCCATATCCCTGGGTCAGACCCATACTGGGTACACCGTGCACAGTTCCAGTCTCTGTATCCCTGGGTCAGTCCCACACTGGGAGCACTGTGCACAGTTCCAGTCTCCGTATCCCTGGGTCAGACACACACCGGGAGCACAGTACATAGTTCCAGTCTCCGTATCACTGGGTTAGACAAACATCGGGTGCACCTTGCACAGTTCCAGTCTCCGTGTCCCTGGGTCAGACCCACACCGGGAGCACCGTGGACGGTTCCAGTGTAATATCCCTGGGTCAGACCCACACTGGGAGCACCGTGCACGGTACCAGTGTCATATCCCTGGGTCAGACCCAAACTGGGAGCACCATGCACTGTTCCAGTGTCATATCCCTGGGTCAGACCCACACCGGGACACCTTGCACGGTTCCAGTCTCCGTGTCCCTGGGTCAGACCCACACCGGGAGCACCATGCACAGTTCCAATCTCCGTATCCCTGGGTCAGACCCACACTGGGAGCACTGTGCACAGTTGCAGTCTCCGTATCCCTGGGTCAGAACCACACCGGGAACACCCTGCACAGTTCCAGTCTCTGTGTCCCTGGGTCAGACCCACACCGGGAGCACAGTACACAGTTCCAGTCTCAGTATCCCTGGGTCAGACGCACACCGGTAGCACTGTGCACAGTTCCAGTCTCCGTATCCCTGGGTCGGACCTACACCGGGAGCACCGTGCACAGTTCCAGTCTCTGTATCCCTGGGTCAGACCCACACCGGGAGCACCGTGCACGGTTCCAGTCTCCGTGTCCCTGGGTCAGACACACACCGGGAGCAGAGTACATAGTTCCAGTCTCCGTATCACTGGGTTAGACAAACACCGGGTGCACCGTGCACAGTTCCAGTCTCCGTATCCATGGGTCTGACCCACACTGGGAACACTGTGCACAGTTCCAGTCTCCGTGTCCCTGGGTCAGACCCACACCGGGAGCACCATGCACAGCTCCAGTCTCTGTATCCCTGGGTCAGACCCCCACCGGGAGCACCATGCACAGTTCCAGTCTCTGTATCCCTGGGTCAGACGTACATCAGGAGCACCGTGCACAGTTCCAGTCTCCGTATCCCTGTGTCAGACCCACACCGGGAGCACCGTGCACGGTTCCAGTCTCCGTGTCCCTGGGACATACCCACACCGGGAGCACCGTGCACAGTTCCAGTCTCTGTATCCCTGGGTCAGACCCCCACCGAGAACCATGCACAGTTCCAGTCTCTGTATCCCTGTGTCAGACACAGGTCAGCATCACTGTGCAGGGTTCCAGTCTCCATATCCCTGGGTCAGACCCATACTGGGTACACCGTGCACAGTTCCAGTCTCTGTATCCCTGGGTCAGACCCACACCGGGAGCACCGTGCATCGTTCCAGTCCCCATGTCCCTGGGTCAGACACACACCGGGTACACCGTGCACAGTTCCAGTCTCCGTATCCATGGGTCAGAACCACATTGGGAGCACCATGCACGGTTCCAGTGTCATATCCCTGGGTTAGACCCACACCGGGAGCACCGTGCATAGTCCCCGTCTCCGTTTGCCTGGGTCAGACCCACACCGGGAGCACCGTGCACGGTTCCAGTCTCCGTGTCCCTGGGTCAGACCCACACCAGGAGCACCGTGCACAGTTCCAGTCTCCGTATCCCTGGGTCAGACCCACACCGGGAGCACTGTGCACAGTTCCAGTCTCCGTATCCCTGGGTCAGACCCACACCGGGAACACCCTCACAGTTCCAGTCTCCGTGTCCCTGGGTCAGACCCACACCGGGAGCACAGTACACAGTTCCAGTCTCAGTATCCCTGGGTCAGACGCACACCGGTAGCACTGTGCACAGTTCCAGTCTCCGTATCCCTGGGTCGGACCTATACCGGGAGCACCGTGCACAGTTCCAGTCTCTGTATCCCTGGGTCAGACCCACACCGGGAGGACCGTGCACGGTTCCAGTCTCCGTGTCCCTGGGTCAGACACACACCGGGAGCAGAGTACATAGTTCCAGTCTCCGTATCACTGGGTTGGACAAACACCGGCTGCACCGTGCACAGTTCCAGTCTCCGTATCCCTGGGTCTGACCAAAATGGGAACACTGTGCACAGTTCCAGTCTCCGTGTCCCTGGGTCAGACCCACACCGGGAGCACCATGCACAGCTCCAGTCTCTGTATCCCTGGGTCAGACCCCCACCGGGAGCACCATGCACAGTTCCAGTCTCTGAATCCCTGGGTCAGACCCAGATCAGGATCACCGTGGAGGGTTCTAGTCTCCATATCCCTGGGTCAGACCCACACCAGGTACACCGTGCACAGTTCCAGTCTCCGTATCCCTGGGTCAGACCCACATTGGGAGCACCATGCACGGTTCCAGAGTCATATCCCTGGGTCAGACCCACACTAGGAGCACCTTGCACGGTTCCAGTTTCCATGTCCCAGGGTCAGACCCACACCGGGAGCACCGTGCACAGTTCCAGTCTCCATTTCCCTGGGTCAGACCCGCACCGGGAGCACAGTACACAGTTCCAGTCTCCGTATCCCTGTGTCAGACCCACACCGGGAGCACCGTGCACAGTTCCAGTCTCTGTATCCCTGAGTCAGACCCCCACCGGGAACCATGCACAGTTCCAGTCTCTGTATCCCTGTGTCAGACCCACACCGGGTACACCGTGCACAGTTCCAGTCTCCATATCCCTGGGTCAGAACCACATTGGGAGCACCATGCATGGTTCCAGTGTCATATCCCTGGGTTAGACCCACACCGGGAGCACCGTGCATAGTCCCCGTCTCCGTTTGCCTGGGTCAGACCCACACCGGGAGCACCGTGCACGGTTCCAGTCTTCGTGTCCCTGGGTCAGACCCACACCAGGAGCACTGTGCATAGTTCCAGTCAACATGTCCCTGGGTCAGACCCACACCGGGAGCACCGTGCACGGTTCCAGTCTCCGTGTCCCTGGGTCAGACCCACACCGGGAGCACTGTGCACAGTTGCAGTCTCCCTATCCCTGGGGCAGAACCACATTGGGAGCACCGTACGCAGTTCCAGACTCCGTATCCCTGGGTCAGACCCACACCGGGAACACCCTGCACAGTTCCAGTCTCCGTGTCCCTGGGTCAGACCCACACCGGGAGCACAGTACACAGTTCCAGTCTCAGTATCCCTGGGTCAGACCCACACAGGGAGCACCGTGCACGGTTCCAGTCTCCGTGTCCCTGGGTCAGACACACACCGGGAGCAGAGTACATAGTTCCAGTCTCCGTATCATTGGGTTAGACAAACACCGGGTGCACCGTGCACAGTTCCAGTCTCCGTATCCCTGGGTCAGACCCACACTGGGAACACTGTGCACAGTTTCAGTCTCCGTGTCCCTGGGTCAGACCCACACCGGGAGCACCGTGCACGGTTCCAGTGTAATATCCCTGGGTCAGACCCACACTGGGAGCACCGTGCAAGGTACCAGTGTCATATCCCTGGGTCAGACCCGAACTGGGAGCACCATGCACGGTTCCAGTCTCCGTATCCCTGGGTCTGACCCACACTGGGAACACTGTGCACAGTTCCAGTCTCCGTGTCCCTGGTTCAGACCCACACCGGGAGCACCATGCACAGCTCCAGTCTCTGTATCCCTGGGTCAGACACCCACCGGGAGCACCATGCACAGTTCCAGTCTCTGTATCCCTGGGTCAGACCCACATCGGGAGCACCGTGCACAGTTCCAGTCTCCGTATCCCTGGGTCAGACCCAGATCAGGATCACCGTGGAGGGTTCTAGTCTCCATATCCCTGGGTCAGACCCACACCGGGTACACCGTGCACAGTTCCAGTCTCCGTATCCCTGGGTCAGACCCACATTGGGAGCACCATGCACGGTTCCAGAGTCATATCCCTGGGTCAGACCCACACTGGGAGCACCTTGCACGGTTCCAGTCTCCATGTCCCTGGGTCAGACCCAGATCAGGATCACCGTGGAGGGTTCTAGTCTCCATATCCCTGGGTCAGACCCACACCGGGTACACCGTGCACAGTTCCAGTCTCCGTATCCCTGGGTCAGACCCACATTGGGAGCACCATGCACGGTTCCAGAGTCATATCCCTGGGTCAGACCTACACTGGGAGCACCTTGCACTGTTGCAGTCTCCGTGTCCCTGGGTCAGACCCACAACGGGAGCACCGTGCACAGTTCCAGTCTCCGTATCCCTGGGTCAGACCCACACCGGGAGCACTGTGCACAGTTCCAGTCTCCATATCCCTGGGTCAGACCCCCACCGGGAACACCTTGCACAGTTCCAGTCTCCGTATCCCTGGGTCAGACCCACACCGGAGCACCGTGCACAGTTCCAGTCTCTGTATCCCTGGGTCAGACGCACACCGGGAGCACTGTGCACAGTTCCAGTCTCCGTATCCCTGGGTCGGACCTAAACCGGGAGCACCGTGCACGGTTCCAGTCTCCGTGTCCCTGGGTCAGACTCACACCGGGAGCACCATGCACGGTTCCAGTCTCCGTGTCCCTGGGTCAGACTCACACCGGGAGCACCGTGCACGGTTCCAGTCTCCGTGTCCTTGGGACAGACACACACCGGGAGCACAGTACATAGTTCCAGTCTCCGTTTCCCTGGGTCAGACCCACACCGGGAACACCCTGCACAGTTCTAGTCACCGTGCCCCTGGGTCAGACCCAGAGCGGGAGCACAGTACACAGTTCCAGTCTCCGTATCCCTGGGTCGGACTCACACCGGGAGCACTGTGCACAGTTCCAGTCTCTGTATCCCTGGGTCAGACCCACACCGGGAGCACCGTGCACGGTTCCAGTCTCCGTGTCCCTGGATCAGACACACACCGGGAGCACAGTACATAGTTCCAGTCTCCGTATCACTGGGTTAGACAAACACCGGGTGCACCGTGCACAGTTCCAGTCTCCGTATCCCTGGGTCTGACCCACACTGGGAACACTGTGCACAGTTCCAGTCTCCGTGTCCCTGGGTCAGACCCACACTGGGAGCACCATGCACGGTTCCAGTGTCATATCCCTGGGTCAGACCCAAACTGGGAGCACCATACACGGTTCCAGTGTCATATCCCTGGGTCAGACCCACACCAGGAGCACTGTGCATAGTTGCCGTCAACATGTCCCTGGGTCAGACCCACACCGGGAGCACCGTGCACGGTTCCAGTCTCCGTGTCCCTGGGTCAGACCCACACCGGGAGCACCGTGCACAGTTCCAGTCTCCGTATCCCTGGGTCAGACCCACACCGGGAGCACTGTGCACAGTTGCAGTCTCCGTATCCCTGGGTCAGAACCACACCGGGAGCACCGTACGCAGTTCCAGTCTCCGTATCCCTGGGTCAGACCCACACCGGGAGCACCCTGCACAGTTCCAGTCTCCGTGTCCCTGGGTCAGACCCACACCGGGAGCACCGTGCATAGTTCCAGTCAACATGTACCTGGGTCAGACCCACACCGGAGCACCGTGCACGGTTCCAGTCTCCGTGTCCCTGGGTCACCCCACACCGGGAGCACCATGCACAGTTCCAGTCTCCATATCCCTGGGTCAGACCCACACCTGGAGCACCGTGCATGGTTTAAGTGTAATATCCCTGGGTCAGACCCACAGTGGGAGCAACATGCACGGTACCAGTGTCATATCCCTGGGTCAAACCCAAACTGGGAGCACCATACACGGTTCCAGTGTCATATCCCTGGGTCAGACCCACACCAGGAGCACTGTGCATAGTTCCAGTCAAAATTTCCCTGGGTCAGACACACACCGGGACACCGTGCACGGTTCCAGTCTCCGTGTCCCTGGGACAGACCCACACCGGTAGCGCTGTGCACAGTTCCAGTCTCCGTATCCCTGGGTCGGACCTACACCGGGAGCACCGTGCACAGTTCCAGTCTCTGTATCCCTGGGTCAGACCTACACCGGGAGCACCGTGCACGGTTCCAGTCTCCGTGTCCCTGGGTCAGACACACACCGGGAGCAGAGTACATCGTTCCAGTCTCCGTATCACTGGGTTAGACAAACACCGGGTGCACCGTGCACAGTTCCAGTCTCCGTATCCCTGGGTCTGACCCACACTCGGAACACTGTGCACAGTTCCAGTCTCCGTGTCCCTGGGTCAGACCCACACCGGGAGCACCATGCACAGCTCCCGTCTCTGTATCCCTGGGTCAGACCCACATCGGGAGCACCATGCACGGTTCCAGAGTCATATCCCTGGGTCAGACCCACACTGGGAGCACCTTGCATGGTTCCAGTCTCCATGTCCCTGGGTCAGACCCACACCGGGAACCATGCACAGTTCCAGTCTCCGTATCCCTGGGTCAGACACAGGTCAGCATCACTGTGCAGGGTTCCAGTCTCCATATCCCTGGGTCAGACCCATACTGGGTACACCGTGCACAGTTCCAGTCTCTGTATCCCTCGGTCAGACCCACACTGGGAGCACTGTGCACAGTTCCAGTCTCCGTATCCCTGGGTCAGACACACACCGGGAGCACAGTACATAGTTCCAGTCTCCGTATCACTGGGTTAGACAAACATCGGGTGCACCTTGCACAGTTCCAGCCTCCGTGTCCCTGGGTCAGACCCACACCGGGAGCACCGTGGACGGTTCCAGTGTAATATCCCTGGGTCAGACCCACACTGGGAGCACCGTGCACGGTACCAGTGTCATATCCCTGGGTCAGACCCAAACTGGGAGCACCATGCACTGTTCCAGTGTCATATCCCTGGGTCAGACCCACACCGGGACACCGTGCACGGTTCCAGTCTCCGTGTCCCTGGGTCAGACCCACACCGGGAGCACCATGCACAGTTCCAATCTCCGTATCCCTGGGTCAGACCCACACTGGGAGCACTGTGCACTGTTGCAGTCTCCGTATCCCTGGGTCAGAACCACACCGGGAACACCCTGCACAGTTCGAGTCTCTGTGTCCCTGGGTCAGACCCACACCGGGAGCACAGTACACAGTTCCAGTCTCAGTATCCCTGGGTCAGACGCACACCGGTAGCACTGTGCACAGTTCCAGTCTCCGTATCCCTGGGTCAGACGCACACCGGTAGCACTGTGCACAGTTCCAGTCTCCGTATCCCTGGGTCGGACCTACACCGGGAGCACCGTGCACAGTTCCAGTCTCTGTATCCCTGGGTCAGACCCACACCGGGAGCACCGTGCACGGTTCCAGTCTCCGTGTCCCTGGGTCAGACACACACCGGGAGCAGAGTACATAGTTCCAGTCTCCGTATCACTGGGTTAGACAAACACCGGGTGCACCGTGCACAGTTCCAGTCTCCGTATCCATGGGTCTGACCCACACTGGGAACACTGTGCACAGTTCCAGTCTCCGTGTCCCTGGGTCAGACCCACACCGGGAGCACCATGCACAGCTCCAGTCTCTGTATCCCTGGGTCAGACCCCCACCGGGAGCACCATGCACAGTTCCAGTCTCTGTATCCCTGGGTCAGACGTACATCAGGAGCACCGTGCACAGTTCCAGTCTCCGTATCCCTGTGTCAGACCCACACCGGGAGCACCGTGCACGGTTCCCGTCTCCGTGTCCCTGGGACATACCCACACCGGGAGCACCGTGCACAGTTCCAGTCTCTGTATCCCTGGGTCAGACCCCAACCGAGAACCATGCACAGTTCCAGTCTCTGTATCCCTGTGTCAGACACAGGTCAGCATCACTGTGCAGGGTTCCAGTCTCCATATCCCTGGGTCAGACCCATACTGGGTACACCGTGCACAGTTCCAGTCTCTGTATCCCTGGGTCAGACCCACACCGGGAGCACCGTGCATCGTTCCAGTCCCCATGTCCCTGGGTCAGACACACACCGGGTACACCGGGCACAGTTCCAGTCTCCGTATCCATGGGTCAGAACCACATTGGGAGCACCATGCACGGTTCCAGTGTCATATCCCTGGGTTAGACCCACACCGGGAGCACCGTGCATAGTCCCCGTCTCCGTTTGCCTGGGTCAGACCCACACCGGGAGCACCGTGCACGGTTCCAGTCTCCGTGTCCCTGGGTCAGACCCACACCAGGAGCACCGTGCACAGTTCCAGTCTCCGTATCCCTGGGTCAGAACCACACTGGGAGCACCGTACGCAGTTCCAGACTCCGTATCCCTGGGTCAGACCCACACCGGGAACACCCTCACAGTTCCAGTCTCCGTGTCCCTGGGTCAGACCCACACCGGGAGCACAGTACACAGTTCCAGTCTCAGTATCCCTGGGTCAGACGCACACCGGTAGCACTGTGCACAGTTCCAGTCTCCGTATCCCTGGGTCGGACCTATACCGGGAGCACCGTGCACAGTTCCAGTCTCTGTATCCCTGGGTCAGACCCACACCGGGAGGACCGTGCACGGTTCCAGTCTCCGTGTCCCTGGGTCAGACACACACCGGGAGCAGAGTACATAGTTCCAGTCTCCGTATCACTGGGTTGGACAAACACCGGCTGCACCGTGCACAGTTCCAGTCTCCGTATCCCTGGGTCTGACCAAAATGGGAACACTGTGCACAGTTCCAGTCTCCGTGTCCCTGGGTCAGACCCACACCGGGAGCACCATGCACAGCTCCAGTCTCTGTATCCCTGGGTCAGACCCCCACCGGGAGCACCATGCACAGTTCCAGTCTCTGAATCCCTGGGTCAGACCCAGATCAGGATCACCGTGGAGGGTTCTAGTCTCCATATCCCTGGGTCAGACCCACACCAGGTACACCGTGCACAGTTCCAGTCTCCGTATCCCTGGGTCAGACCCACATTGGGAGCACCATGCACGGTTCCAGAGTCATATCCCTGGGTCAGACCCACACTAGGAGCACCTTGCACGGTTCCAGTTTCCATGTCCCAGGGTCAGACCCACACCGGGAGCACCGTGCACAGTTCCAGTCTCCATTTCCCTGGGTCAGACCCGCACCGGGAGCACAGTACACAGTTCCAGTCTCCGTATCCCTGTGTCAGACCCACACCGGGAGCACCGTGCACAGTTCCAGTCTCTGTATCCCTGAGTCAGACCCCCACCGGGAACCATGCACAGTTCCAGTCTCTGTATCCCTGTGTCAGACCCACACCGGGTACACCGTGCACAGTTCCAGTCTCCGTATCCCTGGGTCAGAACCACATTGGGAGCACCATGCATGGTTCCAGTGTCATATCCCTGGGTTAGACCCACACCGGGAGCACCGTGCATAGTCCCCGTCTCCGTTTGCCTGGGTCAGACCCACACCGGGAGCACCGTGCACGGTTCCAGTCTTCGTGTCCCTGGGTCAGACCCACACCAGGAGCACTGTGCATAGTTCCAGTCAACATGTCCCTGGGTCAGACCCACACCGGGAGCACCGTGCACGGTTCCAGTCTCCGTGTCCCTGGGTCAGACCCACACCGGGAGCACTGTGCACAGTTGCAGTCTCCCTATCCCTGGGGCAGAACCACATTGGGAGCACCGTACGCAGTTCCAGACTCCGTATCCCTGGGTCAGACCCACACCGGGAACACCCTGCACAGTTCCAGTCTCCGTGTCCCTGGTTCAGACCCACACCGGGAGCACAGTACACAGTTCCAGTCTCAGTATCCCTGGGTCAGACCCACACCGGGAGCACCGTGCACGGTTCCAGTCTCCGTGTCCCTGGGTCAGACTCACACCGGGAGCAGAGTACATAGTTCCAGTCTCTGTATCATTGGGTTAGACAAACACCGGGTGCACCGTGCACAGTTCCAGTCTCCGTATCCCTGGGTCAGACCCACACTGGGAACACTGTGCACAGTTTCAGTCTCCGTGTCCCTGGGTCAGACCCACACCGGGAGCACCGTGCACGGTTCCAGTGTAATATCCCTGGGTCAGACCCACACTGGGAGCACCGTGCACGGTACCAGTGTCATATCCCTGGGTCAGACCCGAACTGGGAGCACCATGCACGGTTCCAGTCTCCGTATCCCTGGGTCTGACCCACACTGGGAACACTGTGCACAGTTCCAGTCTCCGTGTCCCTGGTTCAGACCCACACCGGGAGCACCATGCACAGCTCCAGTCTCTGTATCCCTGGGTCAGACACCCACCGGGAGCACCATGCACAGTTCCAGTCTCTGTATCCCTGGGTCAGACCCACATCGGGAGCACCGTGCACAGTTCCAGTCTCCGTATCCCTGGGTCAGACCCAGATCAGGATCACCGTGGAGGGTTCTAGTCTCCATATCCCTGGGTCAGACCCACACCGGGTACACCGTGCACAGTTCCAGTCTCCGTATCCCTGGGTCAGACCCACATTGGGAGCACCATGCACGGTTCCAGAGTCATATCCCTGGGTCAGACCCACACTGGGAGCACCTTGCACGGTTCCAGTCTCCATGTCCCTGGGTCATACCCAGATCAGGATCACCGTGGAGGGTTCTAGTCTCCATATCCCTGGGTCAGACCCACACCGGGTACACCGTGCACAGTTCCAGTCTCCGTATCCCTGGGTCAGACCTACACTGGGAGCACCTTGCACTGTTGCAGTCTCCGTGTCCCTGGGTCAGACCCACAACGGGAGCACCGTGCACAGTTCCAGTCTCCGTATCCCTGGGTCAGACCCACACCGGGAGCACTGTGCACAGTTCCAGTCTCCATATCCCTGGGTCAGACCCCCACCGGGAACACCTTGCACAGTTCCAGTCTCCGTATCCCTGGGTCAGACCCACACCGGAGCACCGTGCACAGCTCCAGTCTCCGTGTCCCTGAGTCAGACCCACACCGGGAGCACAGTACACAGTTCCTGTCTCCGTATCCTTTGTTCAGACCCACACTGGGAGCACTGTGCACAGTTCCGTCTCCGTATCCCTGGGTCTGACCAACTCTGGGAGCACCGTGCACAGTTCCAGTCTCCGTGTCCAGTTCCAGTCTCCGTGTCCCTGGGTCAGACCCACACCGTGAGCACCGTGCACAGTTCCGTCTCCGTATCCCTGGGTCTGACCCACACTGGGAGCACCGTGCACAGATCCAGTCTCCGTATCCCTGGGTCAGAACCACATTGGGAGCACCGTACGCAGTTCCAGACTCCGTATCCCTGGGTCAGACCCACACCGGGAACACCCTCACAGTTCCAGTCTCCGTGTCCCTGGGTCAGACCCACACCGGGAGCACAGTACACAGTTCCAGTCTCAGTATCCCTGGGTCAGACGCACACCGGTAGCACTGTGCACAGTTCCAGTCTCAGTATCCCTGGGTCGGACCTATACCGGGAGCACCGTGCACAGTTCCAGTCTCTGTATCCCTGGGTCAGACACACACCGGGAGCACCGTGCACGGTTCCAGTCTCCGTGTCCGTGGGTCAGACACACACCGGGAGCAGAGTACATAGTTCCAGTCTCCGTATCACTGGGTTAGACAAAGACCGGCTGCACCGTGCACAGTTCCAGTCTCCGTGTCCCTGGGTCAGACCCACACCGGGAGCACCATGCACAGCTCCAGTCTCTGTATCCCTGGGTCAGACCCTCACCGGGAGCACCATGCACAGTTCCAGTCTCTGAATCCCTGGGTCAGACCCAAATCAGGATCACCGTGGAGGGTTCTAGTCTCCATATCCCTGGGTCAGACCCACACCGGGTACACCGTGCACAGTTCCAGTCTCCGTATCCCTGGGTCAGACCCACATTGGGAGCACGATGCACGGTTCCAGAGTCATATCCCTGGGTCTGACCCACACTGGGAGCAACTTGCACGGTTCCAGTTTCCATGTCACAGGGTCAGACCCACACCGGGAGCACCGTGCACAGTTCCAGTCTCCATTTCCCTGGTTCAGACCCACACCGGGAGCACCGTGCATAGTTCCAGTCTCCGTGTCCCTGGGTCAGACCCACACCGGGAGCACAGTACACAGTTCCAGTCTCCGTATCCCTGTGTCATACACACACCGGGAGCACCGTACACAGTTCCAGTCTCTGTATCCCTGGGTCAGACCCCCACCGGGAACCATGCACAGTTCCAGTCTCCGTATCCCTGTGTCAGACCCACACCGGGAGCACCATGCACAGTTCCAGTCTCTGAATCCCTGGGTCAGACCCAAATCAGGATCACCGTGGAGGGTTCTAGTCTCCATATCCCTGGGTCAGACCCACACCGGGTACACCGTGCACAGTTCCAGTCTCCGTATCCCTGGGTCAGACCCACATTGGGAGCACGATGCACGGTTCCAGAGTCATATCCCTGGGTCTGACCCACACTGGGAGCAACTTGCACGGTTCCAGTTTCCATGTCACAGGGTCAGACCCACACCGGGAGCACCGTGCATAGTTCCAGTCTCCGTGTCCCTGGGTCAGACCCACACCGGGAGCACAGTACACAGTTCCAGTCTCCGTATCCCTGTGTCATACACACACCGGGAGCACCGTGCACAGTTCCAGTCTCTGTATCCCTGGGTCAGACCCCCACCGGGAACCATGCACAGTTCCAGTCTCCGTATCCCTGTGTCAGACCCACACCGGGAACACCCTGCACAGTTCCAGTCTCCGTGTCCCTGGGTCAGACCCACACCGGGAGCACAGTACACAGTTCCAGTCTCAGTATCCCTGGGTCAGACCCACACCGGGAGCTCCGTGCACGGTTCCAGTCTCCGTGTCCCTGGGTCAGACACACACCGGGAGCAGAGTACATAGTTCCAGTCTCCGTATCACTGGGTTAGACAAACACCGGGTGCACCGTGCACAGTTCCAGTCTCCGTATCCCTGGGTCAGACCCACATTGGGAGCACGATGCACGGTTCCAGAGTCATATCCCTGGGTCTGACCCACACTGGGAGCAACTTGCACGGTTCCAGTTTCCATGTCACAGGGTCAGACCCACACCGGGAGCACCGTGCACAGTTCCAGTCTCCATTTCCCTGGTTCAGACCCACACCGGGAGCACCGTGCATAGTTCCAGTCTCCGTGTCCCTGGGTCAGACCCGCACCGGGAGCACAGTACACAGTTCCAGTCTCCGTATCCCTGTGTCATACACACACCGGGAGCACCGTGCACAGTTCCAGACTCCGTATCCCTGGGTCAGACCCACACCGGGAACACCCTCACAGTTCCAGTCTCCGTGTCCCTGGGTCAGACCCACACCGGGAGCACAGTACACAGTTCCAGTCTCAGTATCCCTGGGTCAGACGCACACCGGTAGCACTGTGCACAGTTCCAGTCTCAGTATCCCTGGGTCGGACCTATACCGGGAGCACCGTGCACAGTTCCAGTCTCTGTATCCCTGGGTCAGACCCACACCGGGAGGACCGTGCACGGTTCCAGTCTCCGTGTCCCTGGGTCAGACACACACCGGGAGCAGAGTACATAGTTCCAGTCTCCGTATCACTGGGTTAGACAAACACCGGCTGCACCGTGCACAGTTCCAGTCTCCGTATCCCTGGGTCTGACCAAAATGGGAACACTGTGCACAGTTCCAGTCTCCGTGTCCCTGGGTCAGACCCACACCGGGAGCACCATGCACAGCTCCAGTCTCTGTATCCCTGGGTCAGACCCACACCGGGAGCACCGTGCACGGTTCCAGTCTCCGTGTCCCTGGGTCAGACACACACCGGGAGCAGAGTACATAGTTCCAGTCTCCGTATCACTGGGTTAGACAAACACCGGGTGCACCGTGCACAGTTCCAGTCTCCGTATCCCTGGGTCTGACCCACACTGGGAACACTGTGCACAGTTCCAGTCTCCGTGTCCCTGGGTCAGACCCACACCGGGAGCACCGTGCATGGTTCCAGTGTAATATCCCTGGGTCAGACCCCCACCGGGAGCACCATGCACAGTTCCAGTCTCTGTATCCCTGGGTCAGACCCACATCGGGAGCACCGTGCACAGTTCCAGTCTCCGTATCCCTGGGTCAGACCCAGATCAGGATCACCGTGGAGGGTTCTAGTCTCCATATCCCTGGGTCAGACCCACACCGGGTACACCGTGCACAGTTCCAGTCTCCGTATCCCTGGGTCAGACCCACATTGGGAGCACCATGCACGGTTCCAGAGTCATATCCCTGGGTCAGACCCACACTGGGAGCACCTTGCACGGTTCCAGTCTCCATGTCCCTGGGTCAGACCCAGATCAGGATCACCGTGGAGGGTTCTAGTCTCCATATCCCTGGGTCAGACCCAGATCAGGATCACCGTGGAGGGTTCTAGTCTCCATATCCCTGGGTCAGACCCACACCGGGAGCACCGTGCACAGATCCAGTCTCCGTATCCCTGGGTCAGACCCACACCGGGAGCACTGTGCACAGTTGCAGTCTCCCTATCCCTGGGTCAGAACCACATTGGGAGCACCGTACGCAGTTCCAGACTCCGTATCCCTGGGTCAGACCCACACCGGGAACACCCTGCACAGTTCCAGTCTCCGTGTCCCTGGGTCAGACCCACACCGGGAGCACCGTGCACAGTTCCAGTCTCTGTATCCCTGGGTCAGACCTACACCGGGAGCACCGTGCACGGTTCCAGTCTCCGTGTCCCTGGGTCAGACACACACCGGGAGCAGAGTACATCGTTCCAGTCTCCGTATCACTGGGTTAGACAAACACCGGGTGCACCGTGCACAGTTCCAGTCTCCGTATCCCTGGGTCTGACCCACACTCGGAACACTGTGCACAGTTCCAGTCTCCGTGTCCCTGGGTCAGACCCACACCGGGAGCACCATGCACAGCTCCCGTCTCTGTATCCCTGGGTCAGACCCACATCGGGAGCACCATGCACGGTTCCAGAGTCATATCCCTGGGTCAGACCCACACTGGGAGCACCTTGCATGGTTCCAGTCTCCATGTCCCTGGGTCAGACCCACACCGGGAACCATGCACAGTTCCAGTCTCCGTATCCCTGGGTCAGACACAGGTCAGCATCACTGTGCAGGGTTCCAGTCTCCATATCCCTGGGTCAGACCCATACTGGGTACACCGTGCACAGTTCCAGTCTCTGTATCCCTCGGTCAGACCCACACTGGGAGCACTGTGCACAGTTCCAGTCTCCGTATCCCTGGGTCAGACACACACCGGGAGCACAGTACATAGTTCCAGTCTCCGTATCACTGGGTTAGACAAACATCGGGTGCACCTTGCACAGTTCCAGCCTCCGTGTCCCTGGGTCAGACCCACACCGGGAGCACCGTGGACGGTTCCAGTGTAATATCCCTGGGTCAGACCCACACTGGGAGCACCGTGCACGGTACCAGTGTCATATCCCTGGGTCAGACCCAAACTGGGAGCACCATGCACTGTTCCAGTGTCATATCCCTGGGTCAGACCCACACCGGGACACCGTGCACGGTTCCAGTCTCCGTGTCCCTGGGTCAGACCCACACCGGGAGCACCATGCACAGTTCCAATCTCCGTATCCCTGGGTCAGACCCACACTGGGAGCACTGTGCACTGTTGCAGTCTCCGTATCCCTGGGTCAGAACCACACCGGGAACACCCTGCACAGTTCGAGTCTCTGTGTCCCTGGGTCAGACCCACACCGGGAGCACAGTACACAGTTCCAGTCTCAGTATCCCTGGGTCAGACGCACACCGGTAGCACTGTGCACAGTTCCAGTCTCCGTATCCCTGGGTCGGACCTACACCGGGAGCACCGTGCACAGTTCCAGTCTCTGTATCCCTGGGTCAGACCCACACCGGGAGCACCGTGCACGGTTCCAGTCTCCGTGTCCCTGGGTCAGACACACACCGGGAGCAGAGTACATAGTTCCAGTCTCCGTATCAACTGGGTTAGACAAACACCGGGTGCACCGTGCACAGTTCCAGTCTCCGTATCCATGGGTCTGACCCACACTGGGAACACTGTGCACAGTTCCAGTCTCCGTGTCCCTGGGTCAGACCCACACCGGGAGCACCATGCACAGCTCCAGTCTCTGTATCCCTGGGTCAGACCCCCACCGGGAGCACCATGCACAGTTCCAGTCTCTGTATCCCTGGGTCAGACGTACATCAGGAGCACCGTGCACAGTTCCAGTCTCCGTATCCCTGTGTCAGACCCACACCGGGAGCACCGTGCACGGTTCCAGTCTCCGTGTCCCTGGGACATACCCACACCGGGAGCACCGTGCACAGTTCCAGTCTCTGTATCCCTGGGTCAGACCCCCACCGAGAACCATGCACAGTTCCAGTCTCTGTATCCCTGTGTCAGACACAGGTCAGCATCACTGTGCAGGGTTCCAGTCTCCATATCCCTGGGTCAGACCCATACTGGGTACACCGTGCACAGTTCCAGTCTCTGTATCCCTGGGTCAGACCCACACCGGGAGCACCGTGCATCGTTCCAGTCCCCATGTCCCTGGGTCAGACACACACCGGGTACACCGGGCACAGTTCCAGTCTCCGTATCCATGGGTCAGAACCACATTGGGAGCACCATGCACGGTTCCAGTGTCATATCCCTGGGTTAGACCCACACCGGGAGCACCGTGCATAGTCCCCGTCTCCGTTTGCCTGGGTCAGACCCACACCGGGAGCACCGTGCACGGTTCCAGTCTCCGTGTCCCTGGGTCAGACCCACACCAGGAGCACCGTGCACAGTTCCAGTCTCCGTATCCCTGGGTCAGAACCACACTGGGAGCACCGTACGCAGTTCCAGACTCCGTATCCCTGGGTCAGACCCACACCGGGAACACCCTCACAGTTCCAGTCTCCGTGTCCCTGGGTCAGACCCACACCGGGAGCACAGTACACAGTTCCAGTCTCAGTATCCCTGGGTCAGACGCACACCGGTAGCACTGTGCACAGTTCCAGTCTCCGTATCCCTGGGTCGGACCTATACCGGGAGCACCGTGCACAGTTCCAGTCTCTGTATCCCTGGGTCAGACCCACACCGGGAGGACCGTGCACGGTTCCAGTCTCCGTGTCCCTGGGTCAGACACACACCGGGAGCAGAGTACATAGTTCCAGTCTCCGTATCACTGGGTTGGACAAACACCGGCTGCACCGTGCACAGTTCCAGTCTCCGTATCCCTGGGTCTGACCAAAATGGGAACACTGTGCACAGTTCCAGTCTCCGTGTCCCTGGGTCAGACCCACACCGGGAGCACCATGCACAGCTCCAGTCTCTGTATCCCTGGGTCAGACCCCCACCGGGAGCACCATGCACAGTTCCAGTCTCTGAATCCCTGGGTCAGACCCAGATCAGGATCACCGTGGAGGGTTCTAGTCTCCATATCCCTGGGTCAGACCCACACCAGGTACACCGTGCACAGTTCCAGTCTCCGTATCCCTGGGTCAGACCCACATTGGGAGCACCATGCACGGTTCCAGAGTCATATCCCTGGGTCAGACCCACACTAGGAGCACCTTGCACGGTTCCAGTTTCCATGTCCCAGGGTCAGACCCACACCGGGAGCACCGTGCACAGTTCCAGTCTCCATTTCCCTGGGTCAGACCCGCACCGGGAGCACAGTACACAGTTCCAGTCTCCGTATCCCTGTGTCAGACCCACACCGGGAGCACCGTGCACAGTTCCAGTCTCTGTATCCCTGAGTCAGACCCCCACCGGGAACCATGCACAGTTCCAGTCTCTGTATCCCTGTGTCAGACCCACACCGGGTACACCGTGCACAGTTCCAGTCTCCGTATCCCTGGGTCAGAACCACATTGGGAGCACCATGCATGGTTCCAGTGTCATATCCCTGGGTTAGACCCACACCGGGAGCACCGTGCATAGTCCCCGTCTCCGTTTGCCTGGGTCAGACCCACACCGGGAGCACCGTGCACGGTTCCAGTCTTCGTGTCCCTGGGTCAGACCCACACCAGGAGCACTGTGCATAGTTCCAGTCAACATGTCCCTGGGTCAGACCCACACCGGGAGCACCGTGCACGGTTCCAGTCTCCGTGTCCCTGGGTCAGACCCACACCGGGAGCACTGTGCACAGTTGCAGTCTCCCTATCCCTGGGGCAGAACCACATTGGGAGCACCGTACGCAGTTCCAGACTCCGTATCCCTGGGTCAGACCCACACCGGGAACACCCTGCACAGTTCCAGTCTCCGTGTCCCTGGTTCAGACCCACACCGGGAGCACAGTACACAGTTCCAGTCTCAGTATCCCTGGGTCAGACCCACACCGGGAGCACCGTGCACGGTTCCAGTCTCCGTGTCCCTGGGTCAGACTCACACCGGGAGCAGAGTACATAGTTCCAGTCTCTGTATCATTGGGTTAGACAAACACCGGGTGCACCGTGCACAGTTCCAGTCTCCGTATCCCTGGGTCAGACCCACACTGGGAACACTGTGCACAGTTTCAGTCTCCGTGTCCCTGGGTCAGACCCACACCGGGAGCACCGTGCACGGTTCCAGTGTAATATCCCTGGGTCAGACCCACACTGGGAGCACCGTGCACGGTACCAGTGTCATATCCCTGGGTCAGACCCGAACTGGGAGCACCATGCACGGTTCCAGTCTCCGTATCCCTGGGTCTGACCCACACTGGGAACACTGTGCACAGTTCCAGTCTCCGTGTCCCTGGTTCAGACCCACACCGGGAGCACCATGCACAGCTCCAGTCTCTGTATCCCTGGGTCAGACACCCACCGGGAGCACCATGCACAGTTCCAGTCTCTGTATCCCTGGGTCAGACCCACATCGGGAGCACCGTGCACAGTTCCAGTCTCCGTATCCCTGGGTCAGACCCAGATCAGGATCACCGTGGAGGGTTCTAGTCTCCATATCCCTGGGTCAGACCCACACCGGGTACACCGTGCACAGTTCCAGTCTCCGTATCCCTGGGTCAGACCCACATTGGGAGCACCATGCACGGTTCCAGAGTCATATCCCTGGGTCAGACCCACACTGGGAGCACCTTGCACGGTTCCAGTCTCCATGTCCCTGGGTCATACCCAGATCAGGATCACCGTGGAGGGTTCTAGTCTCCATATCCCTGGGTCAGACCCACACCGGGTACACCGTGCACAGTTCCAGTCTCCGTATCCCTGGGTCAGACCCACATTGGGAGCACCATGCACGGTTCCAGAGTCATATCCCTGGGTCAGACCTACACTGGGAGCACCTTGCACTGTTGCAGTCTCCGTGTCCCTGGGTCAGACCCACAACGGGAGCACCGTGCACAGTTCCAGTCTCCGTATCCCTGGGTCAGACCCACACCGGGAGCACTGTGCACAGTTCCAGTCTCCATATCCCTGGGTCAGACCCCCACCGGGAACACCTTGCACAGTTCCAGTCTCCGTATCCCTGGGTCAGACCCACACCGGAGCACCGTGCACAGCTCCAGTCTCCGTGTCCCTGAGTCAGACCCACACCGGGAGCACAGTACACAGTTCCTGTCTCCGTATCCTTTGTTCAGACCCACACTGGGAGCACTGTGCACAGTTCCGTCTCCGTATCCCTGGGTCTGACCAACTCTGGGAGCACCGTGCACAGTTCCAGTCTCCGTGTCCAGTTCCAGTCTCCGTGTCCCTGGGTCAGACCCACACCGTGAGCACCGTGCACAGTTCCGTCTCCGTATCCCTGGGTCTGACCCACACTGGGAGCACCGTGCACAGATCCAGTCTCCGTATCCCTGGGTCAGAACCACATTGGGAGCACCGTACGCAGTTCCAGACTCCGTATCCCTGGGTCAGACCCACACCGGGAACACCCTCACAGTTCCAGTCTCCGTGTCCCTGGGTCAGACCCACACCGGGAGCACAGTACACAGTTCCAGTCTCAGTATCCCTGGGTCAGACGCACACCGGTAGCACTGTGCACAGTTCCAGTCTCAGTATCCCTGGGTCGGACCTATACCGGGAGCACCGTGCACAGTTCCAGTCTCTGTATCCCTGGGTCAGACACACACCGGGAGCACCGTGCACGGTTCCAGTCTCCGTGTCCGTGGGTCAGACACACACCGGGAGCAGAGTACATAGTTCCAGTCTCCGTATCACTGGGTTAGACAAAGACCGGCTGCACCGTGCACAGTTCCAGTCTCCGTGTCCCTGGGTCAGACCCACACCGGGAGCACCATGCACAGCTCCAGTCTCTGTATCCCTGGGTCAGACCCTCACCGGGAGCACCATGCACAGTTCCAGTCTCTGAATCCCTGGGTCAGACCCAAATCAGGATCACCGTGGAGGGTTCTAGTCTCCATATCCCTGGGTCAGACCCACACCGGGTACACCGTGCACAGTTCCAGTCTCCGTATCCCTGGGTCAGACCCACATTGGGAGCACGATGCACGGTTCCAGAGTCATATCCCTGGGTCTGACCCACACTGGGAGCAACTTGCACGGTTCCAGTTTCCATGTCACAGGGTCAGACCCACACCGGGAGCACCGTGCACAGTTCCAGTCTCCATTTCCCTGGTTCAGACCCACACCGGGAGCACCGTGCATAGTTCCAGTCTCCGTGTCCCTGGGTCAGACCCACACCGGGAGCACAGTACACAGTTCCAGTCTCCGTATCCCTGTGTCATACACACACCGGGAGCACCGTACACAGTTCCAGTCTCTGTATCCCTGGGTCAGACCCCCACCGGGAACCATGCACAGTTCCAGTCTCCGTATCCCTGTGTCAGACCCACACCGGGAGCACCATGCACAGTTCCAGTCTCTGAATCCCTGGGTCAGACCCAAATCAGGATCACCGTGGAGGGTTCTAGTCTCCATATCCCTGGGTCAGACCCACACCGGGTACACCGTGCACAGTTCCAGTCTCCGTATCCCTGGGTCAGACCCACATTGGGAGCACGATGCACGGTTCCAGAGTCATATCCCTGGGTCTGACCCACACTGGGAGCAACTTGCACGGTTCCAGTTTCCATGTCACAGGGTCAGACCCACACCGGGAGCACCGTGCATAGTTCCAGTCTCCGTGTCCCTGGGTCAGACCCACACCGGGAGCACAGTACACAGTTCCAGTCTCCGTATCCCTGTGTCATACACACACCGGGAGCACCGTGCACAGTTCCAGTCTCTGTATCCCTGGGTCAGACCCCCACCGGGAACCATGCACAGTTCCAGTCTCCGTATCCCTGTGTCAGACCCACACCGGGAACACCCTGCACAGTTCCAGTCTCCGTGTCCCTGGGTCAGACCCACACCGGGAGCACAGTACACAGTTCCAGTCTCAGTATCCCTGGGTCAGACCCACACCGGGAGCTCCGTGCACGGTTCCAGTCTCCGTGTCCCTGGGTCAGACACACACCGGGAGCAGAGTACATAGTTCCAGTCTCCGTATCACTGGGTTAGACAAACACCGGGTGCACCGTGCACAGTTCCAGTCTCCGTATCCCTGGGTCAGACCCACATTGGGAGCACGATGCACGGTTCCAGAGTCATATCCCTGGGTCTGACCCACACTGGGAGCAACTTGCACGGTTCCAGTTTCCATGTCACAGGGTCAGACCCACACCGGGAGCACCGTGCACAGTTCCAGTCTCCATTTCCCTGGTTCAGACCCACACCGGGAGCACCGTGCATAGTTCCAGTCTCCGTGTCCCTGGGTCAGACCCGCACCGGGAGCACAGTACACAGTTCCAGTCTCCGTATCCCTGTGTCATACACACACCGGGAGCACCGTGCACAGTTCCAGACTCCGTATCCCTGGGTCAGACCCACACCGGGAACACCCTCACAGTTCCAGTCTCCGTGTCCCTGGGTCAGACCCACACCGGGAGCACAGTACACAGTTCCAGTCTCAGTATCCCTGGGTCAGACGCACACCGGTAGCACTGTGCACAGTTCCAGTCTCAGTATCCCTGGGTCGGACCTATACCGGGAGCACCGTGCACAGTTCCAGTCTCTGTATCCCTGGGTCAGACCCACACCGGGAGGACCGTGCACGGTTCCAGTCTCCGTGTCCCTGGGTCAGACACACACCGGGAGCAGAGTACATAGTTCCAGTCTCCGTATCACTGGGTTAGACAAACACCGGCTGCACCGTGCACAGTTCCAGTCTCCGTATCCCTGGGTCTGACCAAAATGGGAACACTGTGCACAGTTCCAGTCTCCGTGTCCCTGGGTCAGACCCACACCGGGAGCACCATGCACAGCTCCAGTCTCTGTATCCCTGGGTCAGACCCACACCGGGAGCACCGTGCACGGTTCCAGTCTCCGTGTCCCTGGGTCAGACACACACCGGGAGCAGAGTACATAGTTCCAGTCTCCGTATCACTGGGTTAGACAAACACCGGGTGCACCGTGCACAGTTCCAGTCTCCGTATCCCTGGGTCTGACCCACACTGGGAACACTGTGCACAGTTCCAGTCTCCGTGTCCCTGGGTCAGACCCACACCGGGAGCACCGTGCATGGTTCCAGTGTAATATCCCTGGGTCAGACCCCCACCGGGAGCACCATGCACAGTTCCAGTCTCTGTATCCCTGGGTCAGACCCACATCGGGAGCACCGTGCACAGTTCCAGTCTCCGTATCCCTGGGTCAGACCCAGATCAGGATCACCGTGGAGGGTTCTAGTCTCCATATCCCTGGGTCAGACCCACACCGGGTACACCGTGCACAGTTCCAGTCTCCGTATCCCTGGGTCAGACCCACATTGGGAGCACCATGCACGGTTCCAGAGTCATATCCCTGGGTCAGACCCACACTGGGAGCACCTTGCACGGTTCCAGTCTCCATGTCCCTGGGTCAGACCCAGATCAGGATCACCGTGGAGGGTTCTAGTCTCCATATCCCTGGGTCAGACCCAGATCAGGATCACCGTGGAGGGTTCTAGTCTCCATATCCCTGGGTCAGACCCACACCGGGAGCACTGTGCACAGTTGCAGTCTCCCTATCCCTGGGTCAGAACCACATTGGGAGCACCGTACGCAGTTCCAGACTCCGTATCCCTGGGTCAGACCCACACCGGGAACACCCTGCACAGTTCCAGTCTCCGTGTCCCTGGGTCAGACCCACACCGGGAGCACAGTACACAGTTCCAGTCTCAGTATCCCTGGGTCAGTCCCACACCGGTAGCACTGTGCACAGTTCCAGTCTCCGTATCCCTGGGTCGGACCTACACCGGGAGCACCGTGCACAGTTCCAGTCTCTGTATCCCTGGGTCAGACCCACACCGGGAGCACCGTGCACGGTTCCAGTCTCCGTGTCCCTGGGTCAGACACACACCGGGAGCAGAGTACATAGTTCCAGTCTCCGTATCACTGGGTTAGACAAACACCGGGTGCACCGTGCACAGTTCCAGTCTCCGTATCCCTGGGTCTGACCCACACTGGGAACACTGTGCACAGTTCCAGTCTCCGTGTCCCTGGGTCAGACCCACACCGGGAGCACCGTGCACGGTTCCAGTGTAATATCCCTGGGTCAGACCCCCACCGGGAGCACCATGCACAGTTCCAGTCTCTGTATCCCTGGGTCAGACCCACATCGGGAGCACCGTGCACAGTTCCAGTCTCCGTATCCCTGGGTCAGACCCAGATCAGGATCACCGTGGAGGGTTCTAGTCTCCATATCCCTGGGTCAGACCCACACCGGGTACACCGTGCACAGTTCCAGTCTCCGTATCCCTGGGTCAGACCCACATTGGGAGCACCATGCACGGTTCCAGAGTCATATCCCTGGGTCAGATCCACACTGGGAGCACCTTGCACGGTTCCAGTCTCCGTGTCCCTGGGTCAGACCCACAACAGGAGCACCGTGCACAGTTCCAGTCTCCGTATCCCTGGGTCAGACCCACACCGGGAGCACTGTGCACAGTTCCAGTCTCCGTATCCCTGGGTCAGACCCCCACCGGGAACACCTTGCACAGTTCCAGTCTCCGTATCCCTGGGTCAGACCCACACCGGAGCACCGTGCACAGCTCCAGTCTCCGTGTCCCTGGGTCAGACCCCCACCGGGAACACCTTGCACAGTTCCAGTCTCCGTATCCCTGGGTCAGACCCACACCGGAGCACCGTGCACAGCTCCAGTCTCCGTGTCCCTGAGTCTGACCCACACCGGGAGCACAGTACACAGTTCCTGTCTCCTTGTCCTTTGTTCAGACCCACACTGGGAACACTGTGCACAGTTCCGTCTCCGTATCCCTGGGTCTGACCCACACTGGGAGCACCGTGCACAGTTCCAGTCTCCGTGTCCATGGGTCAGACCCACACCGGGAGCACCGTGCACAGTTCCGTCTCCGTATCCATGGGTCTGACCCACACTGGGAGCACCGTGCACAGATCCAGTCTCCGTATCCCTGGGTCAGACCCACACCGGGAGCACTGTGCACAGTTCCAGTCTCCATATCCCTGGGTCAGACCCCCACCGGGAACACCTTGCACAGTTCCAGTCTCCGTATCCCTGGGTCAGACCCACACCGGAGCACCATGCACAGTTCCAGTCTCTGAATCCCTGGGTCAGACCCAAATCAGGATCACCGTGGAGGGTTCTAGTCTCCATATCCCTGTGTCAGACCCACACCGGGTACACCGTGCACAGTTCCAGTCTCCGTATCCCTGGGTCAGACCCACATTGGGAGCACGATGCACGGTTCCAGAGTCATATCCCTGGGTCTGACCCACACTGGGAGCAACTTGCACGGTTCCAGTTTCCATGTCACAGGGTCAGACCCACACCGGGAGCACCGTGCATAGTTCCAGTCTCTGTATCCCTGGGTCAGACCCCCACCGGGAACCATGCACAGTTCCAGTCTCCGTATCCCTGTGTCAGACCCACACCGGGAACACCCTGCACAGTTCCAGTCTCCGTGTCCCTGGGTCAGACCCACACCGGGAGCACAGTACACAGTTCCAGTCTCAGTATGCCTGGGTCAGACCCACACCGGGAGCACCGTGCACGGTTCCAGTCTCCGTGTCCCTGGGTCAGACACACACCGGGAGCAGAGTACAAAGTTCCAGTCTCCGTATCACTGGGTTAGACAAACACCTGGTGCACCGTGCACAGTTCCAGTCTCCGTATCCCTGAGTCAGACCCACACTGGGAACACTGTGCACAGTTCCAGTCTCCGTGTCCCTGGGTCAGACCCACACCGGGAGCACCGTGCACGGTTCCAGTGTAATATCCCTGGGTCAGACCCACTCTGGGAGCACCGTGCACGGTACCAGTGTCATATCCCTGGGTCAGACTCGAATTGGGAGCACCATGCACGGTTCTAGTCTCCGTATCCCTGGGTCTGACCCACACTGGGAACACTGTGCACAGTTCCAGTCTCCGTGTCCCTGGTTCAGACCCACACCGGGAGCACCATGCACAGCTCCAGTCTCTGTATCCCTGGGTCAGACCCCCACCGGGAGCACCATGCACAGTTCCAGTCTCTGTAACCCTGGGTCAGACCCACATCGGGAGCACCGTGCACAGTTCCAGTCTCCGTATCCCTGGGTCAGACCCAGATCAGGATCACCGTGGAGGGTTCTAGTCTCCATATCCCTGGGTCAGACCCACACCGGGTACACCGTGCACAGTTCCAGTCTCCGTATCCCTGGGTCAGACCCACATTGGGAGCACCATGCACGGTTCCAGAGTCATATCCCTGGGTCAGACCCACACTGGGAGCACCTTGCACGGTTCCAGTCTCCATGTCCCTGGGTCAGACCAGATCAGGATCACCGTGGAGGGTTCTAGTCTCCATATCCCTGGGTCAGACCCACACCGGGTACACCGTGCACATTTCCAGTCTCCGTATCCCTGGGTCAGACCCCCACCGGGAACACCTTGCACAGTTCCAGTCTCCGTATCCCTGGGTCAGACCCACACCGGAGCACCGTGCACAGCTCCAGTCTCCGTGTCCCTGAGTCAGACCCACACCGGGAGCACAGTACACAGTTCCTGTCTCCTTGTCCTTTGTTCAGACCCACACTGGGAGCACCGTGCACAGTTCCAGTCTCCGTGTCCCTGGGTCAGACCCACACCGGGAGCACCGTGCACAGTTCCGTCTCCGTATCCCTGGGTCAGACCCGCACCGGGAGCACTGTGCACAGTTGCAGTCTCCCTTTCCCTGGGTCAGAACCACATTGGGAGCACCGTACGCAGTTCCAGACTCCGTATCCCTGGGTCAGACCCACACCGGGAACACCCTCACAGTTCCAGTCTCCGTGTCCCTGGGTCAGACCCACACCGGGAGCACAGTACACAGTTCCAGTCTCAGTATCCCTGGGTCGGACCTATACCGGGAGCACCGTGCACAGTTCCAGTCTCTGTATCCCTGGGTCAGACCCACACCGGGAGGACCGTGCACGGTTCCAGTCTCCGTGTCCCTGGGTCAGACACACACCGGGAGCAGAGTACATAGTTCCAGTCTCCGTATCACTGGGTTAGACAAACACCGGCTGCACCGTGCACAGTTCCAGTCTCCGTATCCCTGGGTCTGACCAAAATGGGAACACTGTGCACAGTTCCAGTCTCCGTGTCCCTGGGTCAGACCCACACCGGGAGCACCATGCACAGCTCCAGTCTCTGTATCCCTGGGTCAGACCCACACCGGGAGCACCGTGCACGGTTCCAGTCTCCGTGTCCCTGGGTCAGACACACACCGGGAGCAGAGTACATAGTTCCAGTCTCCGTATCACTGGGTTAGACAAACACCGGGTGCACCGTGCACAGTTCCAGTCTCCGTATCCCTGGGTCTGACCCACACTGGGAACACTGTGCACAGTTCCAGTCTCCGTGTCCCTGGGTCAGACCCACACCGGGAGCACCGTGCATGGTTCCAGTGTAATATCCCTGGGTCAGACCCCCACCGGGAGCACCATGCACAGTTCCAGTCTCTGTATCCCTGGGTCAGACCCACATCGGGAGCACCGTGCACAGTTCCAGTCTCCGTATCCCTGGGTCAGACCCAGATCAGGATCACCGTGGAGGGTTCTAGTCTCCATATCCCTGGGTCAGACCCACACCGGGTACACCGTGCACAGTTCCAGTCTCCGTATCCCTGGGTCAGACCCACATTGGGAGCACCATGCACGGTTCCAGAGTCATATCCCTGGGTCAGACCCACACTGGGAGCACCTTGCACGGTTCCAGTCTCCATGTCCCTGGGTCAGACCCAGATCAGGATCACCGTGGAGGGTTCTAGTCTCCATATCCCTGGGTCAGACCCAGATCAGGATCACCGTGGAGGGTTCTAGTCTCCATATCCCTGGGTCAGACCCACACCGGGAGCACCGTGCACAGATCCAGTCTCCGTATCCCTGGGTCAGACCCACACCGGGAGCACTGTGCACAGTTGCAGTCTCCCTATCCCTGGGTCAGAACCACATTGGGAGCACCGTACGCAGTTCCAGACTCCGTATCCCTGGGTCAGACCCACACCGGGAACACCCTGCACAGTTCCAGTCTCCGTGTCCCTGGGTCAGACCCACACCGGGAGCACAGTACACAGTTCCAGTCTCAGTATCCCTGGGTCAGTCCCACACCGGTAGCACTGTGCACAGTTCCAGTCTCCGTATCCCTGGGTCGGACCTACACCGGGAGCACCGTGCACAGTTCCAGTCTCTGTATCCCTGGGTCAGACCCACACCGGGAGCACCGTGCACGGTTCCAGTCTCCGTGTCCCTGGGTCAGACACACACCGGGAGCAGAGTACATAGTTCCAGTCTCCGTATCACTGGGTTAGACAAACACCGGGTGCACAGTGCACAGTTCCAGTCTCCGTATCCCTGGGTCTGACCCACACTGGGAACACTGTGCACAGTTCCAGTCTCCGTGTCCCTGGGTCAGACCCACACCGGGAGCACCGTGCACGGTTCCAGTGTAATATCCCTGGGTCAGACCCCCACCGGGAGCACCATGCACAGTTCCAGTCTCTGTATCCCTGGGTCAGACCCACATCGGGAGCACCGTGCACAGTTCCAGTCTCCGTATCCCTGGGTCAGACCCAGATCAGGATCACCGTGGAGGGTTCTAGTCTCCATATCCCTGGGTCAGACCCACACCGGGTACACCGTGCACAGTTCCAGTCTCCGTATCCCTGGGTCAGACCCACATTGGGAGCACCATGCACGGTTCCAGAGTCATATCCCTGGGTCAGATCCACACTGGGAGCACCTTGCACGGTTCCAGTCTCCGTGTCCCTGGGTCAGACCCACAACAGGAGCACCGTGCACAGTTCCAGTCTCCGTATCCCTGGGTCAGACCCACACCGGGAGCACTGTGCACAGTTCCAGTCTCCGTATCCCTGGGTCAGACCCCCACCGGGAACACCTTGCACAGTTCCAGTCTCCGTATCCCTGGGTCAGACCCACACCGGAGCACCGTGCACAGCTCCAGTCTCCGTGTCCCTGGGTCAGACCCCCACCGGGAACACCTTGCACAGTTCCAGTCTCCGTATCCCTGGGTCAGACCCACACCGGAGCACCGTGCACAGCTCCAGTCTCCGTGTCCCTGAGTCTGACCCACACCGGGAGCACAGTACACAGTTCCTGTCTCCTTGTCCTTTGTTCAGACCACACTGGGAACACTGTGCACAGTTCCGTCTCCGTATCCCTGGGTCTGACCCACACTGGGAGCACCGTGCACAGTTCCAGTCTCCGTGTCCCTGGGTCAGACCCACACCGGGAGCACCGTGCACAGTTCCGTCTCCGTATCCATGGGTCTGACCCACACTGGGAGCACCGTGCACAGATCCAGTCTCCGTATCCCTGGGTCAGACCCACACCGGGAGCACTGTGCACAGTTGCAGTCTCCCTATCCCTGGGTCAGAACCACATTGGGAGCACCGTACGCAGTTCCAGACTCCGTATCCCTGGGTCAGACCCACACCGGGAACACCCTCACAGTTCCAGTCTCCGTGTCCCTGGGTCAGACCCACACCGGGCGCACAGTACACAGTTCCAGTCTCAGTATCCCTGGGTCAGACGCACACCGGTAGCACTGTGCACAGTTCCAGTCTCAGTATCCCTGGGTCGGACCTATACCGGGAGCACCGTGCACAGTTCCAGTCTCTGTATCCCTGGGTCAGACCCACACCGGGAGGACCGTGCACGGTTCCAGTCTCCGTGTCCCTGGGTCAGACACACACCGGGAGCAGAGTACATAGTTCCAGTCTCCGTATCACTGGGTTAGACAAACACCGGCTGCACCGTGCACAGTTCCAGTCTCCGTATCCCTGGGTCTGACCAAAATGGGAACACTGTGCACAGTTCCAGTCTCCGTGTCCCTGGGTCAGACCCACACCGGGAGCACCATGCACAGCTCCAGTCTCTGTATCCCTGGGTCAGACCCCCACCGGGAGCACCATGCACAGTTCCAGTCTCTGAATCCCTGGGTCAGACCCAGATCAGGATCACCGTGGAGGGTTCTAGTCTCCATATTCCTGGGTCAGACCCACACCGGGTACACCGTGCACAGTTCCAGTCTCCGTATCCCTGGGTCAGACCCACATTGGGAGCACCATGCACGGTTCCAGAGTCATATCCCTGGGTCAGACCCACACTGGGAGCACCTTGCACAGTTTCAGTCTCCATTTCCCTGGGTCAGACCCACACCGGGAGCACCGTGCATAGTTCCAGTCTCCATTTCCCTGGGTCAGACCCACACCGGGAGCACCGTGCACAGTTCCAGTCTCCATTTCCCTGGGTCAGACCCACACCGGGAGCACCGTGCATAGTTCCAGTCTCCGTGTCCCTGGGTCAGACCCACACCGGGAGCACAGTACACAGTTCCAGTCTCCGTATCCCTGTGTCATACCCACACCGGGAGCACCGTGCACAGTTCCAGTCTCTGTATCCCTGGGTCAGACCCCCACCGGGAACCATGCACAGTTCCAGTCTCCGTATCCCTGTGTCAGACCCACACCGGGTACACCGTGCACAGTTCCAGTCTCCGTATCCCTGGGTCAGAACCACATTGGGAGCACCATGCACGGTTCCAGTGTCATATCCCTGGGTTAGACCCACACCGGGAGCACCGTGCATAGTCCCCGTCTCCGTTTGCCTGGGTCAGACCCACACCGGGAGCACCGTGCACGGTTCCAGTCTTCATGTCCCTGGGTCAGACCCACACCAGGAGCACTGTGCATAGTTCCAGTCAACATGTCCCTGGGTCAGACCCACACCGGGAGCACCGTGCACGGTTCCAGTCTCCGTGTCCCTGGGTCAGACCCACACCGGGTGCACCGTGCACGGTTCCAGTGTAATATCCCTGGGTCAGACCCACACTGGGAGCACCATGCACGGTTCCAGTCTCCGTATCCCTGGGTCTGACCCACACTGGGAACACTGTGCACAGTTCCAGTCTCCGTGTCCCTGGTTCAGACCCACACCGGGAGCACCATGCACAGCTCCAGTCTCTGTATCCCTGGGTCAGACCCCCACCGGGAGCACCATGCACAGTTCCAGTCTCTGTATCCCTGGGTCAGACCCACATCGGGAGCACCGTGCACAGTTCCAGTCTCCGTATCCCTGGGTCAGACCCAGATCAGGATCACCGTGGAGGGTTCTAGTCTCCATATCCCTGGGTCAGACCCACACCGGGTACACCGTGCACAGTTCCAGTCTCCGTATCCCTGGGTCAGACCCACATTGGGAGCACCATGCACGGTTCCAGAGTCATATCCCTGGGTCAGACCCACACTGGGAGCACCTTGCACGGTTCCAGTCTCCATGTCCCTGGGTCAGACCCAGATCAGGATCACCGTGGAGGGTTCTAGTCTCCATATCCCTGGGTCAGACCCACACCGGGTACACCGTGCACAGTTCCAGTCTCCGTATCCCTGGGTCAGACCCACATTGGGAGCACCATGCACGGTTCCAGAGTCATATCCCTGGGTCAGACCCACACTGGGAGCACCTTGCACGGTTCCAGTCTCCGTGTCCCTGGGTCAGACCCACAACAGGAGCACAGTACACAGTTCCAGTCTCCGTATCCCTGGGTCAGACCCACACCGGGAGCACTGTGCACAGTTCCAGTCTCCGTATCCCTGGGTCAGACCCCCACCGGGAACACCTTGCACAGTTCCAGTCTCCGTATCCCTGGGTCAGACCCACACCGGAGCACCGTGCACAGCTCCAGTCTCCGTGTCCCTGGGTCAGACCCACACCGGGAGTACAGTACACAGTTCCAGTCTCCGTGTCCTTTGTTCAGACCCACACTGGGAGCACTGTGCACAGTTCCGTCTCCGTATCCCTGGGTCTGACCCACACTGGGAGCACCGTGCACAGTTCCAGTCTCCGTGTCCCTGGGTCAGACCCACACCGGGAGCACCGTGCACAGTTCCAGTCTCCATATCCCTGTGTCAGACCCACACCGGAGCACCGTGCACAGCTCCAGTCTCCGTGTCCCTGGGTCAGACCCACACCGGGAGCACAGTACACAGTTCCAGTCTCCGTGTCCTTTGTTCAGACCCACACTGGGAGCACTGTGCACAGTTCCGTCTCCGTATCCCTGGGTCTGACCCACACTGGGAGCACCATGCAGAGTTCCAGTCTCCGTATCCCTGGGCAGACCCACACCGGGAGCACCGTGCACAGTTCCAGTCTCCGTATCCCTGGGTCAGACCGACACCGGGAGCACCGTGCACCGTTCCAGTCTATGTATCCCTGCGTCAGACCACATCTTATTTAATAGTCTCATATCCCCTCTTTGGATGGAAGCATCATTGATGATATTCCCAACAATGTCCCTGTCACATGTATTCTGGGAAACCAACTGCAAATACAGAATCCTTTTGTGTAATCCACTCTCACTCCCCTACACTGCCTCCCCTCCCACCTTACAGTCGAAGAACTGAGCACAAATTAATGCAGCCTCACTTACGTCAGCCTGGAAGGTACCCTGGGGCACAACTTTTCCTCGCGGACTGGGAACTTGCTGGAAGACCGTGAGGATGGCTTGGATGGCTGCCGTCTTGGTAATATTGTAATGCGTTCGGCTACCTCTTCCGAAGTTTGGCAGGAAGCAGCGGATGACCCCGGCAGCTACTAGAAGCAGGAAGACCTGCGGAAGGAATCTCTCCATCTTGAGCTCTCCCCTGTAACACAGAACAAATGGTGACAAGGCTACTCAGCCCATCGGTGCTACCCCACTGCTTCATCAGAAGTCTCGACTGCCAATTTCCATCTTCCAGGCCGTTTCCTGCTCACTTTAAAACAGGTAACTTTATTTAAAACATCATAGGAAATCGACATTCACCCCACAATGTCTGTGCTGCTCACCATGCTGAATTAAACTAAATCCCTTCTGCCTGCGCATGGACAATATCTGCACATTCAAGTACCTATTTCAGAGCCTCTTAATCACGTCTATTGCTTCTGCCTCCTTCACCATCTTTGGCAGCACATTGCAGGCACCCAGCACTGATTGTGTAAAAAATAATGCCCTGTACTTCTCCTTTAAACTTTCATTCCTCTCACCTCAATCTGTCCTCAAGTAGCTGACATTCAAAGTTCAAAGGAAATTTATTAACAATGAATGTTTATGTCACCATATGCTACCCTGACAGGAACATAATAGTGAGGTTATGTATGTGGGTTTATTGCCCGTTCAGAAATTGCAAACCAACACACTTGTCCAAACTCCCCTTCAAACTCAGGTTTCCCTGATCAGGGTCACTTGAGACCATGAGAGGACATGGTGGATGACCATAAGAACATCTGAGGCATATCACAAGTTCTGGTTCTGTGACCACTGACACTGGGCACATTCTCTGATGAGTATTAATGATGGCTGAGCTCTCCAGTCTTGTGAAGACACTGCCCAGAAGCAGGCGATGGCAAACCACTTCCTGAAGAAAAGTTTGCCAAGAACAACCATGGTCATCGTCATGGGAACACTAACTGAGTACCCCCAGAGTGACTTCATGTTTCGTTTTAAGTGTTTATTAACATGATATCGTGGAGGGTCTGCAGCAGTCTCCACCACCATCAAAACTGATTTTAGGTAAAACGGAGCTCATACTTATACAGCAAAACAAACAACTTCACATAACTTTGTTTGGCATCCCACGACTAGTACATGATCAATTGCTTAAAAGACACGTCAATTATCTCTCAGCGTGTCTAACAGTTCTTCCAGCTTCCTGTTATCAGGACATAACTTAACCCCAGACGCATCCTCCCTCCTAGTTCCAGGGGCCTAGTATCTTATCTATTGGAGTTCTTGGTACTGTGCTTATCATCCAATGTTATTCTCGACACGCATCAGCAGTCTTAAGCCCAGCTGCTCCAGAATGGTCAAGTATCCCATCATACACTAGATGTAACCATTTCTACCACAAGACCATCACTGCCTATATCATACTACATGGCACATAATGAATGAATGAACAACTGTTTTGTTTGCCTGCACTGCACCTCCTCTGGAGCTGACAAGCTTTATTCTGCATTCTCTTACTGTTTTACCTTGTCCTATATACAAAATAAACTTTTCACTGTATCTTGGTAAAAGTGGCAGAAGGAGTTCAAGCCAGATAAGTGTGAAGTGGTTCATTTCTCTTTCAGTAATGGGATGAACACAACTGAATGCAATTCTCCAGATGTGGCCTAACCAGAGTTGTATAACCGCAGGAGGGAAGGTGAGGAGGAAGGAGGAAGCACTGCGGGAAGAGGGTGAGGAGGGAGTCTGAGTTCCTGAGATATCCCGAATTGGGATGTGAACCTCTGCTGTGTCATAGGGCAATGCAGCACAGATACAGACACTTCAGCAAAACCCGACCATGCCCACCCAACCAGTCCCAATTTCCCATATTCAGTCCATTTCCCTCCATGTACCCATTCTCTGGATTTGGAACACCACAGTCCATCTAATATCAGTCTCCAAGTCCATCCTCAGACTGCCTGTCTGTTTGACTGGTCTCTGTCTTCTCTCTGCTGCTGTCTGCTGGGAGGTGCAGGAGCCTTGGGTTTCGGGAGCAGGTGTTTCACTGAAGCTACCGAGCTCCTGGGCAAGGTTCAGTCACCTCAGTGCTCCGTGCAGGGCTCACATTCGGGGACTCTGCAGTTTGTGTTCAAAGTCTTTTTGTTTACCTTGTTTTTACTATTAATGCAATTTAATCAAGTTGTTTCAGCATTGAACTGACTGTAGCTGTGACTGTAACCATCGGCAGAGAGCTGAACTGACTTTGTGGCTGTGGACTCACTTTCAGCAGCTCTGCGGTTAATGCTCTGTGTGTTGTTTATTTACTTTTTTATTGTTGGTATTATTTGATCTTTTCACACATTGGTGCTTAATGATCTTTGCTGTGTGGGGTTTTTTAAAACGGGTTCTAACGTGTTTCTTTGTTTGTGGCTGCTTGCAAAAAGAATGTCAAGGCTGTATATGGTATACATACTCTGACAATAAATGTACTTTGAACTTTGAGCCCTCGCTTTTGCTTTTATGCTGTCTTTGACTTCTCGTCAGCCATGGTTACCTCATCCTCCAGGTAGAATACTTCTTCTCCATGGACCATCTTAATGGTATTGGTCCTTGGCATAAAAAACATTGGGAACCCTTGCTTTACCTTAAGCTGCCTAATCAAATCTGGTTAATTACAGTCCTAAATTGTCTTGTCCCAAGTGAGCTGAACCACGAGCTGCTCTAAAAAGCCATCTCAGAGGCATTCTATAAATTCTCTCTCTTGGGATCCAACACAAAACTAATTTTCCCAATTTTTCTGCATATTGAAATCCCCAATGACTATTGTAAGTTTTCCTTTTTCTTTTCTTTTTCAATCTTTTTATTAAGTTTCCAATTACCAAACATATAACCATATAACCATATAACAATCACAGCATGGAAACAGGCCATCTCGGCCCTCCTAGTCCGTGCCGAACTCTTAATCTCACCTAGTCCCACCTACCCGCACTCAGCCCATAACCCTCCACTCCTTTCCTGTCCATATACCTATCCAATTTTACCTTAAATGACACAACTGAACTGGCCTCTACTACTTCTACAGGAAGGTCATTCCACACAGCTATCACTCTCTGAGTAAAGAAATACCCCATCGTGTTTCCCTTAAACTTCTGCCCCCTAACTCTCAAATCATGTCCTCTCGTTTGAATCTCCCCTACTCTCAATGGAAACAGCTATTCACGTCAACTCTATCTATCCCTCTCAAAATTTTAAATACCTCGATCAAATCCCCCCTCAATCTTCGACACTCCAATAAATAGAGACCTAACTTGTTCAACCTTTCTCTGTAACTTAAGTGCTAAAACCCAGGTAACATCCTAGTAAATCGTCTCTGCACTCTCTCTAATTTATTGATATCTTTCCTATAATTCGGTGGCCAGAACTGTACACAATATTCCAAATTTGGCCTTACCAATGCCTTGTACAATTTTAACATTACATCCCAACTTCTGTACTCAATGCTATGATTTATAAAGGCCAGCATTCCAAAAGCCTTCTTCACCACCCTATCTACATGAGACTCCACCTTCAGGGAACTATGCACTGTTATTCCGAGATCTCTCTGTTCCTCTGCATTCCTCAATGCCCTACCATTTACCCTGTATGTTCTATTTGGATTATTCCTGCCAAAATGTAGAACCTCACACTTCTCAGCATTAAACTCCATCTGCCAACATTCAGCCCATTCTTCTAACCGGCATAAATCTGCCTGCAAGCTTTGAAAACCCACCTCATTATCCACAACACCTCCTACCTTAGTATCATCGGCATACTTACTAATCCAATTTACCACCCCATCATCCAGATCATTTATGTATATTACAAACAACATTGGGCCCAAAACAGATCCCTGAGGCACCCCGCTAGTCACCGGCCTCCATCCCGATAAACAATTATCCACCACTACTCTCTGGCATCTCCCATCTAGCCACTGTTGAATCCATTTTATTACTCCAGCATTAATACCTAACGTCTGAACCTTCTTAACTATCCTTCCATGTGGAACTTTGTCAAAGGCTTTGCTGAAATCCATATAGACTGCATCCACTGCCTTACCCTCATCAACATTCCTTGTAACTTCTTCAAAAAATTCAATAAGGTTTGTCAAACATGACCTTCCATGCACAAATCCATGCTGGCTACTCCTAATCAGATCCTGTCTATCCAGATAATTATTAATACTATCTCTAAGAATACTTTCCATTAATTTACCCACCACTGATGTCAAACTGACAGGTCTATAATTGCTAGGCTTACTTCTAGAACCCTTTTTAAACAATGGAACCACATGAGCAATACACCAATCCTCCGGCACAATCCCCGTTTCTAATGACATCTTAAAGATCTCCGTCAGAGCTCCTGCTATTTCTACACAAACTTCCCTCAAGGTCCTGTGGAATATCCTGTCAGGACCCGGAGATTTATCCACTTTTAAATTTCTTAAAAGCGCCAGTACTTCCACCTCTTTAATTGTCATAGGTTCCATAACTTCCTTACTTGTTTCTCACACCTTACACAATTCAATATCCTTCTCCTTAGTGAATACCGAAGAGAAGAAATCATTCAAAATCTCTCCCATCTCCCTCGGCTCCACACATAGCTGACCACTCTGATTCTCTAAGGGGCCAATTTTATCCCTCACTATCCTCTTGCTTTTAATATAACTGTAGAAACCTTTCGGATTTACTTTCACCTTATTTGCCAAACCAACCTCGTATCTTCTTTTAGCTTTTCTAATCTCTTTCTTAAGATTCCTTTTACATTCTTTATATTCCTCAAGCAATTCCTTTACTCCATGCTGCCTATATCTATTGTAGACATCCCTCTTTTTCCGAACCAAATTTCTAATATCCCTTGAAAACCATGGTCCTTTCAAACCTTTAACCTTTCCTTTCAACCTAACAGGAACATAAAGATTCTGTACCCTCATAATTTCACCCTTAAGTGACCTCCATATCTCTATTACATCCTTCCCATAAAACAACTTGACCCAATTCACTCTCTCTAAATCGCTTCGCATCTCCTGAAAGTTAGCCTTTCTCCAATCAAAAATCTCAACTCTAGGTCCTGTCCTGTCCTTCTCCATAATTATATTGAAGCTAATGCTATTGTGATCACTGGACCCGAAGTGCTCCCCAACACATACATCTGTCAGCTGACCTATCGCATTCCCTAACAGGAGATCCAACACTGCCCCATCTCTAGTCAGTACTTCTATGTATTGTTGCAAAAATCTATCTTGCACACATTTCACAAACTCTAAACCATCCAGCCCTTTTACAGAATGAGCTTCCCAGTCTACGTGTGGAAAATTAATATCTCCCACAATCACCACCTTGTGTTTACTACAAATATCTGCTATCACCTTACACATTTGCTCTTCCAACTCACGCTCCCCATTAGGTGGCCTATAATACACTCCTATCAGTGTTACTACACCTTTCCCATTCCTCAATTCCACCCAAATAGCCTCCCTAGAGGAGGTCTCTAATCTATCCTTCCAAAGCACCGCCATAAGATTTTCTCGGACAAGCAATGCAACACCTCCTCCTCTGGCCCCTCCTACTCTATCACACCTGAAGCAACTAAATCCAGGAATATTTAGTTGCCAATCACACCCTTCCTGCAACCATGTTTCACTAATAGCTACAACATCATAATTCCATGTATCAATCCATCCTTTAAGCTCATCCACCTTTCTTACCATGCTCCTAGCATTAAAATAGATACATTTAAGACACTCTCCACCTCCTCCCCTCTTTTCATCCCTAACAATGCATTCAAATTTATTATCCTTTTCTTTCTTCTCCCCTACATCTTCGGGCTGAGCGCATCCCTTCTCCATCACCTGCCTTTCCTCCCTCACACACTGTCTATTTACTTGCTCTACTGGTGAACTAACCTCCCCTCCCATAGTTTCCTCAAATTGATTCCCGCCCCCCCCATCTTACTAGTT
This sequence comes from Hypanus sabinus, assembly GCF_030144855.1. NCBI lineage: Eukaryota > Metazoa > Chordata > Chondrichthyes > Myliobatiformes > Dasyatidae > Hypanus > Hypanus sabinus. Next base: position 45,932,680 of record NC_082706.1, on the reverse strand, counting down.
TAAAGTCTGCTCTGTAGCCCTAGCAAACCTCCCCGCTAGGATATTGGTCCCCCCAGGATTCAAGTGTAACCCGTCCTTCTTGAACAGGTCACGCCTGCCCCAGAAGAGGTCCCAATGATCCAGAAACTTGAATCCGTGCCCCCGGCACCAATCCCACAGCCACGCATTCATCCTCCACCTAATTCCATTTCTACTCTCACTGTCGCGTGGCACAGGCAGTAATCCCGAGATTACTACCTTTGCGGTCCTTCTTCTTAACTGCCTTCCTAACTCCCTATACTCACGTTTCAGGACCTCTTTCCCTTTCCTACCTATGTCATTGGTACCTACATGTACCACAACCTCTGACTCCTCACCCTCCCACTTCAGGATATCTTGGATGCGATCAGAAACGTCCCGAGCCCTGGCACCAGGGTGGCAAATTACCATCCGGGACTCCCGATCACCTCCACAGAACCGCCTGTCTGAACCCCTGACTATCGATCCCCCTATTACTATGGTCCTCTTTCTTCTATCCCTACCCTTCTGAGCTACAGGGCCGTCCTCTGTGCCGGAGGCCCGGCCACTGTCACTTCCACCAGGTAGGCTGTCCCCCCCAACAGTACTCAAACATGAGTACTTATTGTCAAGGGGTACAGCCACTGTACCAATATCAATATTGATAATGGTACATAGAGATCAGGAATACATTAATAACGGTTAACATGTAAAATCATATTCCAAGTAGCAAATGGAGTTTAACCTCCCAATCTCTTAGTCATTAATCATGAAAAAGATAATTATAAAAAGGGAGAAAAAAAATGTATTTTTTTAATATATATATTATGATATACCTAGGTTTGCTTTGTTTATATGTTGTTTGTATCATTCATGATTTGGGAAGACTTAATTATATTGTAACTATTGCTTGTGTATCCTTTCATGTTCAGTTTAAATTTGTAAGTTTGCAATCCCACTATCTATGTATTAATCTTATGTTGATATTAATAATAATAATAAAAAGATTGAAAAAGAAAGAAAAAGAGAAAAAAAAACCCCAAGCTATAAAAAAACTAAACTAAAAAAAAACAAAGAAAGATTGGGCTGCAGTATTCCATCGGTTAAAACTATAATTTGTCAATAACTCCACTCCTTTATACATAAAAAATTACTAAGAAAAGGATTCAGAAAGGGTCAACTTACATCATATGAAAATATTGAATAAATGGCTTCCAAGTTTCTTCAAATTTAACTGAGGGGTCCATAGTACTGCTCCTAATTTTTTCCAAATTTAGACATCATTTAGGAAAACCATTGAAATGTGGTAGGAGGGTTGGATTCTTCCCATTTAATAAAATGGATTTTCTGGCTATTAATATCACGAAAGCAATTAAACGACAAGCTGATGAGGATAAATGACTAGAGTCTACCACTGGTAGCCCAAAGATTGCAGTGATAGGATGAGGTTGTAAATCAACACGCAGAATTACTGAAATAATATCAAAAATATTTTTCCAATATTTTCTTGAGAGGACAAGACCAGACATATGTGTCAAAGAAACTACTTCAGAATTATATCTATCACAAACAGGGTTTATATGATGGTAAAAATGAGCCAGCTTATCCTTGGACATATGAGCCCTCTGAACCACCTTAAATTGTATCAAAGCATGTCTGGCACACATTGGAAAAGTATTAACTAGTTTAAGAATTTTCTCCCATTTCACTGTAGATAAAGATATTTGAAGTTCTCTTTCCCACTCATTCTTAATTTTATCAGAAGTACCTAAGTGTATTTTCGTAATCAGATCATAAATAATTGCTATTAAACTCTTCTGAAAGGGGTTTAAACCTAAATTTGTTTTCTGTAACTTCAATTTGATGTGATATCGGAAAGATAGGTAAAGTAGCATTCAGAAAGTTTCTAATCTATAAATATCTGAAAAAGTGTGATCTAGGCAAATTATATTTATTAGACAACTGTTCAAAAGACATAAAACAATCATCCATGAATAAATCACAAAAACATGTTATTCCTTTTGTTTTCCATAGCATAAATTAACTGAATATATAACTTTATATGTTGTTTATTAACAATGTATTCTCAATGATTATGTATCATTATTATGTATATCCAATATTTTTATACTAATAAAAAGATTGAAAAAGAAAAAAAAGAAAGAAAGATTTGGGAATAAAAATTGATACTGCCTGAAATAGATACAGAAATTTAGGCAAAATAAACATCTTAACCACATTAATTCTACTAATCAAAGATAAGGACATTGGGGACCATTTAGTAAACAGTTATTTAACATGATCAATTAAAGGTAAAAAATTAACTTTAAATATATCCTTATACTTCTTAGTAATTTTAAGTTTCCCTTTTTACATGTCTTTTCTATCTCCTCCTGTAACTTGTACCACAACCTGGCTACTGTTCAGAGTTCCATCAGGGTCTTTTTACCCTTATAGTTTATTCCCTCTACCCACAAGGATTATACATCTTACCTCTTTCTAAGGATTTGATTTCATTTTTTTTAAGCCAACAGAGCCCCTCTACATACCTGCCTGTCCTTTCAATATAATTTGCATCCTTGGATACTAAATTCACAATCATCAGCTTAAAGATTTGAGAATGTTGCCAGGACTTGAAGGACTGGTGGGGCAGGCTAGGCCTCAGATGGAGCATTGAGTTCTGGTTTTGTTGCCTTGATAATGGAACAATGTTGTTAAACTGTAAAGATTTATCATGATGTTGCCATGTCTTGAGAGTTATAGGGAAAGATTGGGCAGGCAAGTCCATCCCGGGCTTTGGTGTTTCCATACCAAGCCATGATGCATACTCATTCCAGGAATCATCACTGTAAACCTCCAGTGGAGCTCAGTGCACATTTCATTTTGCCAGAGCATCCCAAACATTGCCCTGTGTTTCCAGATTCCTCCATGACACAGTTCAATCTCTTCTGAAACCGCATCACAGAGAATGGAAACAGGCCCTTCTGCCCGACCCATCCATGCTGACCAAGTTACTCCTGTCTACTTAAACACTGTTAATTTACCTGCCTTAACCACTTCCTCTGGCTCTGTTTCTGCAGACATTTCACCAGAATCTTCCCTCCTCTGAACTTTAACCAGTGTACTCTAATAAAAGATTACCCCAACTCTGGGGACAAAGACTGTCACCACACACCTTATCTATGGTCCTCATGGTTTTATAAACCTCTATAAGGTCACTCCTCAGCCTTCTTCATCCAGCGAAAGCAGGCCCAATCTGTCCAGGTGCAGGTTGATGGAACTTGGCAGAAGACCAGGTCAGCATGGACTGGATGGGCTGAAGGGCTGTAGTGCTCTATGACTCCATGACTTCTCCCTGTCCATTCTTCCATTTACGAACCACCCTCTATGTGAAGACATTCCCCCTTTGCTCCCTTCTAATTCTTCCCCCTCTCTCCTGAGTCCAGTACTTGTCCTAACCCTGGGGAAAAAGTCTATGTGCATTCATCCCATCTCTGCCCCTCGATATTTCATGCATCCCTCAGTCTCCTACACTCTGAGGAAAATTGTCCTAGTCTATCCCAGCTCTCCTTTTTACTCAGTAACTCGTCCTGGTGAATCTTTCCAGTTTAAAGACATGATTCCTGTAGAAGGGTGACCAAAGCTGAGCATAATACTCCATCTGAGGCCTAGTCTGTCCAACCAATCCCTCGAGTCTGGCAAAATCATCACGAGTCTTCCCAGTTTATTAGCCTCATTCCTATCGCTGAGTGACCAAAACAGAACACAGTACTCCGAGTGAGAGATGCCTGGCCTCACCCTATTAACTTAATCCCCCAACATTCTTGCAGATCTTCTTCACACCTTTTTCCAGTGGTGACGTCTTTCCTACACAGGAAAGACCTGTGTAACCTGTTGTGACCAAACAGGTGCGTGATACGCCAAGCACGGCCTTCACCCGGTTTTGAACAATGGCAACACTTCTACCCTGTGAATAAGCCTTCAGAGGCTGTCTGTGCTGCATTTCTACAAGACGTGGGTAAGGCCACACCTTCCAGAACCTGCCCCTCACCGAGGGCAGCTTCCAAATGAAAGTCTCCTCCTGCTCTCTGGGGTGGCCTCATGATCCCGGGGAGATCTGGTTTGAGCAGAGAGAGTTGGGAAGAATAGGTGGGAGTCTGGCCCTCGGAGGGGAATTAGAACGGCCCAGTCCCCCACCGGCAAAGCCATCCCTGCCATTGAGCTCACTTACATCCTCTGCTGTCTCAAGAAAGAAACAACTTTGACTTCCGGTGAGGCACATGGCAAGATGGCAGCACAGCACTGAGCGCTGACATATAACCCACCTTTTTCACGTTCGTTAGGGCTCATAGACGGTCTTAATACGTTGAGTTGGAGAAAGATCTAACTAAAGACATGACCTCAAAACAAGATTCAAACTCAACCAGAAAACAAAATACCAGCAGACGACACCAAGCTAGCTATTCATCCAAGGAAATAGCTATGCTAATTAAGCAAACAGTGGCAATGGAGATGGAATTGCTGCAATAAACGGTAGCCCACTTGCTAAAGGAGTTGTTGGAAAAAGCTCTCGACCCCATACAGAAGCATATGGCAGAGAATGGCAACATTCTCCAGTAGTTAAAGGAGCAAGCGGACATTCATGCTAAAAAGTTTAGCACAGTCTTCAACAAAATAGACAACATTCAGGTAGGCTTACGCAAGAATGAGAAAGATACTAGCTCCCTTCTCGCTGGGGTGACTAAGATACGGAAGAAGCTAAGCGACTTGGAAGACAGATCCAGGAGAAACAATGTACGGCTAGTCAACCTACCGACAGGCACTGAGGGCGACGATCCGAGAGGCTGCCTAATTGGATTCCAGTGCTCAAGAACTTCCAGAGAGGACTGCATTGGAGATCGATAGAGCACATAGGATTTTTTCCAACAACACCGCAAGACCGCAGACCATGATCTTTAGGCTTCTACAGTACACCGACTGGCAGGCTATCCTGGAGGGTGCGAGGAAAGCCAAACCTACTCTCCCTGATGGCACTCAGCTGCAGTTCTTCACCGACTACAGCCCCGGCACGATGCAGGAATGGCAGGGATACAAAGAGATCCGCACTAGCTTCGACAGAAGGGGATCGACTTGTTCCTCATATATCCGGCGATTTTGAGAGTGAATATCAAGGGCATGAAGATATTGTTTAATTCGGCAGAGGAAGCAAAAGAAACTCTGAAATCATCGGTGCTGGGAGATATGGCAGAAGACCCTGGGCATAGTCCACACAACCCTCGGGAGGAGATGGAACTGCATTAAGAGCTCGGACCAGCCTGTATGCGCAATCTAACAGGCACAGGCAAGTTTACGTCCAAGGTATGAAGTTTTCTGGTTATTCTTTTATTGGAAAGTCATTCATTGCAGTTTTGTATTTAGTTAATTAAGGGGCCAATTTGTTTCTGAGTATTGCAGGTCAGAGTTTTAAGGCAATGGCTCAGTTAATTTGTTAGTACAAGGATAACATGGTAAAGTGATATAAGTCCACCTAGAATATACTTATTATCTTTTACTTTCTAAGGCGATATTCAACACATCCAAATGTCATACTTCATCAAGAATGGAGCTGAAAAACAGCAGTGTGTTCTGAGTAACTTTAGTTGTACATGTTCATTTCGGGTTATGTCTCCAGTAGACTTGTCTATGTTCCGGGTGCGAGATAAGGCGTCACTGGCGTCATCGTTAAGCGATGGTCTATTAAAGCAACAGTCTCCCGCAAGAGAGCTGTTGAGATCTTGATTATGCGTTATATTTGTGACGGGAAAGGTTTTAATTATTTTTTTCTTGTCTCTTTCATATGATTGTCTATGAGAACCGTTTTGCCTTCCTAATTTGTTGGTGCTGGAGGGGGCGGTTAATGTTCAGAGTCTGACATTCACAGATGTTACAAAGTAAAGGGTTGGATGGGAGGGGTGATGGGAGGTGGGGTGGAAGGGGGTAACTCAGGGCTCCACCACCAACTTACAATAACAGATCCAGGGGAAGATGAGCAACACAGATAAACTAGAAAATCTTACTATTGTATCATTTAATGTTAGAGGATTAAACTCTCCCTACAAGCGTTCAAAGGTTTTGGATTTCTTACGCAGAAAGAATACAGATATCATGCTGTTACAGGAAACACATCTTAAACCTAATGACATTCCCTGGTTTTAAAACTGCTTTTATAAGCGTGTTGTTGCATCAGCTGATGGCACTCATACGAAAGGAGTTATGATATTAATGAGAATTAGTGTGTGTGTGTAGGCCTCCGTTAGTCTCGATAGACCATGGATTTGCACCTTGGAAAGATTCCAGGGCACAAGCCTGAGCAAGGTTTTTTTTTATGGAAGACTAGCAGTTGCCCAAGCTGCAAGTCTCCCCTCTCCACGCCACTGATGTTGTCCAAGGGAAGGGTATTAGAACCCATACAGCTTGGCATGGGTGTTGTTGCGGAGCAATGTGTGATTAAGTGCCTTGCTCAAGGACACACAAGCAGCCTCAGCCAAGGCTCGAACTAGCAACCTACAGATAAGTAGACAAATGCCTTAACCACCTAAGACGTAGTATTAATGTATCAATTGAAAGGACTGGCTCCAACAATGAAGGATGTCTAGCTTTTTGCTGTACATCCATTTAGGGTAAAAAAAGTTGCATCCATTAGCCTATATGCCCCAACTATATTCGAGACTGATTTTATTCCCTCAATTACTCCAGAATTACTGAAGTTAAGTGACTACCAACTATATGTTGGTTCTGTTACGAAGGATGAACAGCTCTGATGGGCAGAAGGGTGCAAGGTTGCCCATGTCCCCCTCCCCTGTGAGGATCACAAACTGTTACTGTTACCACGCTGCTCGTGAGAGAGAATGAGAGGGAGACACAGATAAGAGGAAAACAAGTGGGAACATCTGCTGCTGATAACACCAGGTGAGAGAGACCATATTATGACTCCTGTAAGACTCATGGCTCCGGAGAGGGCTGTTTACTTGGTACTATTCTGTTCATTAAAATTCCTCAGTGGACAGCCGGAGTGGGCTGGTTTGATGGGCTAAGCCATTCAAAACTGATTGACACCTGAGACCCGTGAGTAGGGATAAAAGTGAGGTCTGGGGAGACACCCCTCAGACACACTAGTGAGCACTGTTTAAGTGTTGGAACCCACAAGAAAAGTGGGGGGCATCGGAGACTCAATGAAGGATCGGTCAATTTTAACTCAGTGTTTATAGTGAGGCCAGTGGGGGCTTGTGTGTGTGTCCACCCTTGCCTGGGTGACGAGTCCACCATAGAAGAACGGTCTAGTTAAAGGACAGAGGGGTCATACCTGAATGGCCACAACACATCGTCGGATCAAGATCGTAAAGGAAGGTTTGCAAGACAATAGTTGTCACTGTTTGCTTGCTCTCTCTCTGTCCCTCCAACAGTTACAACAAAAGAATCAACAACTACCTCAGCCTGCATGATCTGAACTGAACTTTATACTTTCCCATGATAATTCCTTATCCCCTAGACAATGATAGAGCTTGTTTATTATTGATTATTATTATCCCCACACTTTTAGGTTTAGTATTGCTAATGTGTATTATCTGTATATTTGCATTGTTGATATTGGTTTGTATATTTTACTAATAAACACTGTTTGGAAAATAGTACCAGACTCCAACAGATACTTCTATTTTTGCTGGTAAGACACCCAGTTACGGGGTACATAACAAATTGGGGCCTCGTCTCGAGATTTGATACCAAATTGGGGGGCCAGTGAATCAGGCTGTAAGTCCATTACTTGTTCTGGTTGCGTGGGTAACCAGACGGGAAACCAGCAAAGATGGGTGTAGACGAATTTATACAAAACCCGACTTTGAAGGTGCTAGAGAGTGTCAAAAAGATGGACTTAGTGAATATTGCGAAAGGTTTAAATCTCACAGAGGTGAAGTAGTCAATGAAAAAGTGGGAGATACAGAGGGCCATAGCCCAGTATTATATATCCGAGGATGTGTTCACGCCGGGGGTATTGGAACTTATCCCTGAAAAGAAACCAGTTGTTGGGGTGGTTCAGTTAGAGTAGGAAAAAGTAAGGTTGTATGTGGAGCAGAAGAAAAGAGAGTATGAGCTCCAGCGAAAGGAGAAAGAGAAACAGAGGGAGCATGAACTTAGGTTAAAACAGCTGGAAGCAGAGGAGGAAGAAAAGAAAGCTGAAAGGCAGATGAAGGAAAGGGAGAAAGAGAGGCAACGTGTGCTGGAAATAGAGAGGGTAAAGCAACAGGGAAAAGACTGAGAGGAAGGCTCAAGAGAGGAGAAGTTTAATGTTAGTAGGGAGTTTAGGTTAGTACCTCCATTCGAGGAGACAGATGTTGATAGTTATTTCTTGCATTTTGAAAAGGTGGCAGTGAATCAGAAGTGGCCCAGAGATCAGTGGGTGGTGTTGTTACAAAGTGCATTAAAAAGTAAGGCTCATCGGGCATATGCAGCATTGTCCATGGACGAGTCTGAGGATTATGAGGAACTAAAGCAGGCTATCCTTCAGGCCTATGAGTTGGTACCTGAAGTGTACAGACAAAAGTTCAGAGATTTAAAGAAACTGTGGAATCAGACGTATGCAGAGTTTGCCTATGAGAAGGGTGTGCTCTTGGATCGTTGGTGTGCTGCAGAAATGGTGGAGGAGGATTTCCATTGTTTCAGAGAGTTAATTCTGATTGAGGAATTTAAAGTTTGTGTTTCAGATAATATCTGGATGTATCTGAATGAGAAGCTGAATAAGTCTATATCGGAATTTACCAGGTTTGCAGATGAATATGCCCTAACCCACAAGTCAAGGTTTTCCTCAAATAAGAGTTACCAGAAAGGCAGTAGGGACGGTAGAGAAAGTCCACCGGCTAAGGTCAAAAATAAGCTGGGAGCTAGTGGAAAAGGTGAGGAGGAGGAAAAACAGGCTGGCAGGAAGGGTCCTGGCTTAACCTGTTATAATTGTGGAAAGGTTGGTCATATTGCATCTAAGTCCTTTGCTCCGAAGAAGGAGGCAGGAAAAGGGAAAACGGCAGTCCCTACAGGGTGTATTGAGTCGATCAGCAAATCGACGAGGAAGGCAAAGGTAGATAGAGTACGAGAGGGGCGTGAGAAATTTATTTCAGAAGGGATGGTGTCTGTGAAAGAAGGAGAGACCCCAGTTCCAGTGAGAATCTGGAGAGATACTGGGGCTGACCAGTCATTGATCCTAAGTAAGGTGCTAGATTTTGGTCCTGAGACTAGAGAGGTAGTTTTAAGAGGTATAGGAAAAGGGATAGAAGCTGTGTCTTTGCATGGGATCATTTTAAAATGTGACCTGGTATCTGGACCAGTTGAAGTAGGGGTGCGGTCAGAATTACCGAGAGACAGCTTGGACGTCCTTCTTGGTAATGATTTAGCAGGTGGTGACGTGTGTTCAGCAGTGAAATTAACAAGCAAGCCTGTGAGTGCTGAGGACCCACTCCTGGATTCTAAGGTCTATCCCACATGCGCGATCACTCGCAGCATGTCGAGAAAGGTGGCTAAGAAAGAGGACAGTTTAAATGAGTCCAGTGTTGATTTGGCTGAGACGTTTTTACCGACCCTGTACCAAGAGGGGCTAGGGGATGGTAAAACAGAGAATAGGGAGGTGAAAGAGAGTAAAGGAGAGGAGGTAGACCTACCTTTAGTCAGGAGGGACTTTATAGAGGCACGGAGTAAAGATGAGAAACAGATAAGGCTGTTAGAAGGTCCAGGGTTGGACATGGATGATCTGTCTGGCTTGACAGGCCAGTTTGAAGTGAAAAGTTTAAATGTGTTCCCGATAATGATATAGGGGCAGTCCTAGATGAAAAGGATGCTATTACCTTGAAGGAGTCTGCTGGGTTGGCAGATGAAGTTGTTTTAACCCGCAGGGTTGAGTTTACTCCGGATGGGAGTTGCCCAGAGAGTAACTGGGAGGATCAGGGGAACTTAGAAGTTGAAAAAGGGACTGGTATGGAAAGCCTGGAAGAGGTAAATGTCTCATTTGAGTGTGTTCAGGATGTGGATGCACATGGTACTGAACCTAGTAATGAAACTCAGGAAAAGTCTGAGGTATCTGATTTAGTTGAAAAGGAATGCAGTCCTTTTGGGTCAGATGGACTTGGTTCAGTGAAGAAAGGGTTAACCTTGGTACCAGTGGAGAGTGAGAATTCTCAGTTGTTTGTGTTAGAAGGTGTGTTAAAAGTTAGTGAGGAAATGAAAGGTGGTGATGTGAATATTATTGAAGGAGAAGGGAAAAGTGTTGTTCCTAAATTGAATAAAGAAAATTTAAAGTCTGGATTGGTTTTAGAAGCAGTAACCAGGCTAAAGGAATAATGGCTTGTTAACAAGGTGCCTGTGAATCAATTACAGTTTGTTTTGGAATTTAAAGGTAAACAATTTGCAGATGTTAAACTGAAAACAAACAGAATGAAGGGTCCTGAAGATAAAATTAATGACTTGCTCAAAAATAAAGAATTGCGTGGAAGTTCAGAAAATAGGCTGAGTTTGGAAAACATTGGTGATAAGATAACTCCTGTGAAAGGAGTATGTGAAGGTCTATTCCACACTGGTGAGCAAGCTAACCATGTGAGAGTTAAATGGAAAAGGGGCAAAGGTTGAATACTGCCACGTTGAATAACAGGATCTGGTTTTGAGGGAATTTGACAAAGCATGTAAATAATAAAGATAAAAACATCATGGAAGATTGACTGTTAAGTTTAAAAGTAAAATAGAGATTAGTATTTGCACAAACTTTTGTACTGTACTACAGTATAATCACATGTATTAGTTCACATTTTGTAATATACACTTAAGCTAAAATCACAACCCTTTAGCTTTTTTTTTTGCTGGCAAAAAGGAATAAAAACAGGTGGTTATTAAATTGGAGTCTGATGCTACAGGAATTTATTAAGATATTAAGATACACCATATTAAAGGAAGTGACAATGTAATTGCTGACTGTTTATCTAGATGCTAAGTGAAGGTATATCTGTATTGTTTTATAGTTAAAAACACTTCTGTACTTTGTTAGATTCTATAATTCTGTAAGATGTTGTACTAGTTAATTTTCCCCTTTGGTGAAAATTCCTAGAAGGATGGGGGTGTTACGAAGGATGAACAGCTCTGATGGGCAGAAGGGTGCAAGGTTGCCCATGTCCCCCTCCCCTGTGAGGATCACAAACTGTCACTGTTACCACGCTGCTCATGAGAGAGAATGAGAGAGAGACACAGATAAGAGGAAAACAAGTGGGAACATCTGCTGCTGATAACACCGGGGGACAGAGACCATATTATGACTCCTGTAAGACTCACGGCTCCGGAGAGGGCTGTTTACTTGGTACTATTCTGTTCATTAAAATTCCTCAGTGGACAGCCGGAGTGGGCTGGTTTGATGGGCTAAGCCATTCAAAACTGATTGACACCTGAGACCCGTGAGTAGGGATAAAAGTGAGGTCTGGGGAGACACCCCTCAGACGCACCAAGAGACACACTAGTGAGCACTGTTTAAGTGTTGGAACCCACGAGAAAAGTGGGGGGCATCGCAGACTGAATGAAGGATCGGTCAATTTTAACTTAGTGTTTATAGCGAGGCTAGTGGGGGCTTGTGTGTGTGTCCACCCTTGCCTGGGTGATGAGTCCACCATAGAAGAACGGTCTAGCTAAAGGACAGAGGGGTCATACCTGAATGGCCACAACACATCGACGGATCAAGATCGTAAAGGAAGGTTTGAATGACTGTCACTGTTTGCTCGTCCTCTCTCTCTCTCTCTCTCTCTCTCTCTCTCTCTCTCTCCCTCCAATGGTTACAACTAAAGAATCAACAACTACCTCGGCCTATGTGAACTGAACTGAACTTTATACTTTCCCATGATAATTAATTATCCCCTAGACAACAATAGAGCTTGTTTATTATTGATTATTATTATACCCACAGTTTTAGGTTTAGTATTGCTAACGTGCATTGTCTGTATATTTGCATTGTTGTTATTGATTTGTATATTTTACTAATAAACACTGTTTGGAAAATAGTACCAGACTCCAATGGATACTTCTATTTTTGCTGGTAAGACACCCAGTTATGGGGTACGTAACAGTTCGGACATGAATGCTTTGGTAAACAATAACCTTGATAAATCTTCCACTATATCAAGCTCTCAAGAATCTGCTTCCAAAGCACTTAACCTCTATCTAATGGATTTAAATTTAACTGATGTGTGGAGGGTGCATAATCCATCTGCTAAAGACTGTACCTTCTTCTCCACAAGACATAAAACTTTCTCTCGGATAGATTACATTCTCATATCCTCTGATTTGCTGCCTTTGGTACACTCAATAGAATTTTTGTCCAGACATCTATCTGATCACAACCCAATCATATCTACTTTTAATTATGGCAAAATTAATAATAAGGCTACTAGGTGGAGGTTTAACTCCACCCTTCTAAAAAAAATGACGAATTTCTAACGCAACTGAGAACAAAACTGATGGAATTTATAAACTTAAATAAAAATTGTGTCTTGGATGTGACAGTGGTTTGGGCCTCCATCAAGGGTTTCTTACGAAATAATGCCACATGGTTCAGTTCCCACCTACATCGAAGCTGGCTTCAAAAGATTTTCACCCTAGAAGAACAATGTAAGGTTTTGGAGAATGATCTCAAAAGGAGATACACCATAACAAAAGAAAACGAGCTCAAAACAAAACAAGCAGAATTAAATGATTTACTAAAAAGCAAGGCAGAATATATGATCCATATAACCAAACATAAGTATTATGTAGAAGGCAGCAGACTGAGCCATCTTTTGGCACTAATGCTCAGACAACTGGAAGCTAAAAGGTCTATACCAGCAATTAGATGCGCTAAACGTGGAGTAGTATCTTTAACAGAGGAAATAAATGAGACATTCAGGAATTACTTTAAAGAACTGTATACAAGTGGCTTGGTTCCTTCTAAGAATGACTTCATCAATTTTTTTAGTGGATTAGACCTCCCTATGTTATCATTAGAGGGCACCAAAACTCTAGACTCTCCTATTACACTGGATGAGCTACTTAAAGCAGTCAAAGCTACAAATAAGGGCCGTACGCCAGGTATAGATGGAATACCTGTGGAACTTTACCTAGCACTTTGGGATATTCTTGGACCAGTATGGTTAGAAACATTAGATTTTGCTATTGGAAATGTTGCTTTCCATAGAAATCTAAACACAGCCTTGATCATAGTTATACCTAAGCCCGGTAAGGACTCCTTGAAGTGTGCCAATCATCATCCAATCTCCTTGATAAATGCCGACCTCAAGATATTTTCCAAAGTTATAACCAGTCGACATGAAAATAATTAGCCCAGATCAATCGGCTTTATCAAGGGGCATCTCACATCTGATAATATTCCCCGGCTCTTACACATACTGAGTGCAACACATAAAATCCCACCTGCCTGTGGCCTGCTGTTTCTAGAAGCTGAAAAAGCGTTCGATCGCCTTGAATGGCCATACCTTTGGAGAGTTCTAAAAGAATTTAAGTTTGTCAATACATTTATCAAAATGATTCAAACACTGTATGCTAATCCTTCAGCCCGGGTATGTGTGGGAGGAAGTTATTTGACATAGGACGGGGCACATGACAAAGGGACCCTCTGTCTCCTTTAATTTTTTATCTATTGAACTGCTTGCACAGTTAATTAGAAACTCTCCTCAGATCTCCCCTATTACAATAGGTACACAACATCACTTTCGATACCACTTTACGCGGACGACACACTATGGCAAATGTTCAACAAACTCTCCTCTATGTTTTAAAAACACTGCAGCAATTTGGATTTCTTTCAGGATACAAAGTTAATCTGTCAAAATCAGCACTGATGCTGATTACTAAGGATAAAAGTAAGGCGTCTCTCCCTCCCGAGATTAAGGTTACAAAACAGGTCCTCTACTTGGGTATTAATCTTAATACTTCCTTATCATCTGTGGCTAAAACAAATTACTCTTTAATTTTGAAAAAAATAGAAGAAGATATTAATAGATGGAGCCACCTGCCAGCATCAGTTCCAGCCCATATATCGGTCATTAAAATGAACATCTTACCCCGCATTAATTTTATCATCTCAATGATCCCACTTGCACTTACAGCTGGATATCGGCAAAAACTGGACTCCTTACTACAATGCTGTGTTTGGAACGGTAAATGACCCAATATAAAGTGGTCAGCTCTACAATTCAAAAAGTCAGATGGGAAATTGGCATGTCCAAATTTTAAATTGTATCACTGGGCATTGGCATTACAAAGTCTTAGCTATTGGATAGAGAAGGATAAAGTTTTGTCATGGAAAAATATAGAACAAGAGCTAATAGCACCAATAAGGTTGAAGGACTTTCTCCTTATAGGTATGTCTGCCAAAAAATGTGATTTGTAGTGTCCAATTTTAACCCATATGCTACAATTGTTTAGAGCAGCAGAAAAATTCCTAAAATTTAAAAGCATATGGTGCAAATCATGTCCATTATGGAACAATAATCATCATCTATCTGCGGGGAAACCGTTCACTAACAACTTGGGAGGATAAAGGTATTACTGCTCTTCAAGATATTATAGGGGAAAGTACTATCCTTAGCTTTCAAGAACTGGTATCTTGATATAATATTGATAAACACTGTCTCTAAGATCAGCTTATAACACCTACGGCGTACCCTGGGGGTCAGATTTAAAGGACTGTCCCATTTTAAGTTGGATACAGAGAGCTCCAGGACAGATAGTGTTATATATCAATGATAAATTAAACTGCCAGATCAGAACTGCCTGATGCCCACATCAGGAATGAAAACCTGGGATAGGGACATATCTGAATTGGGACAAGACTTAGACTGGGACATGATTTGGGATAATGCTGCCGGTGCTTCGAAAAACCCAAATCATTGGTATAGACACTAAAAAATTTGTCATAGAACGTATCTAACACCGAGAATTAGACATCAAATGGGACTGGTTCCTGACCCATATTGCTCATTTTGCCCCCACGGAACCTCTGGCTCTTTTATACATTGTTACGGACTCAGCAACAATAAATATATGAATGAGGAAGGGTTTTGATAACAAACAAAACATTTATTAAACACTGAAAAACAAACCCCCAAAAGTAAACAAATCACTAATGTAACCGGAAATCAGCTGCTGTGCGGCAGCTTAAACAGTTCTTAAAGCAATGAAGCTTAAACAGCTCTTAAAGCGATGTTGCAAAAATGATTCTTCAAAGTAGTATTGCAAAAGTTCAAAATGCTTACAGTCCACTTAAAGGAGAGACTTTTTAAAGACCATTCAAATTCTCCTTCACATCGTGTCGCTGTGATTCCCAGTCGAATTATACTTTTCCCACAGAGAATTTACGAAGATGGAAAATGAAATGGCTTAAAGGCACTGACCTTTCCTTTACAAAGCTGTACTCAATCCTTTCTGCTATTTCACAGGCATTAACACGAGCACAGTCAACAAATTCCTTCCGAATGAGGATCAAACAAGGTCGAACCTGTTTCACCGTCGAAATCGACTTTCCTCGATCTTTTAACTCCCGAACTCCGATCTTCACTCTCCACTGATTTTTAACTAGCAGTATTATAAAGAAACTGCTGGCAATGACCTTTTAAACTTTAGGCATTAAATAAAATTCCAGCTTTCAACTAAACTGCGTCATAACATTAAATCACGTAGTGGCATGAAGTCAACATGGCAAATCCAAAATCCAGCCACGAACTGCCCCTCCTCACAGGGAGGGGTCCTCCTTTTATACCCAGTAAAAAAAAACTGTCACATGACCTCTACTGGCGGGAAAATGACGTCACTCCACCATCACAAGACCACTACCTCAAGTCCAGTACAGCTTCAACACCAGTTACGTGGCAAGTGCACCACTGTCACATGTCATGGGTATGTAACATCTCCCTCCAAAAAAAATTTAGTCTGCCAAGGACAAAAATTTTTACAATTATTTACAAGAAAAATGAATGTATAGATTTTATAACATACACAATATACAATACAGTATCATCATATAACATCTTACAATTTACAATACAGTAGGAGTGTTACAATTGTAAAAAACCACTCCATAAAAAAATGCATTGTACATTCAACATCGAGATAGACAATCAGCAACCACATTATCTTTACCTTTAATATAAGTTATCACAATATTGTACTCTTGTAACATCAAACTCCAATTTAATAACCTTCTGTTTTTGTTTTTCATCTTACTCAGAAAAACTAACGGATTATGATCAGTGTAAACAATAAGTGGTTTTTGAGTTGTACCAACATATACCTCAAAATATTCTAAAGCTAAAACAAGAGATAACAATTCTTTCTCTATTGTCGAATAGTTTCTTTGATGCTTATTAAATTTCTTAGAAAAATAAGCTACTGGATGATCAACCTCATCACCCTCATTCCTTTGCATTAATACTGCTCCTGCAGCCTCATCACTAGCATCCACAGCCAATGAAAAAGGTTTTTCAAAGTCAGGTGCCTTGAACACAGGTTGTTGACATATCATTGTTTTCAATTTTTCAAATGCTTCTTGACAAGGCACTGTCCACACAAACTTCACATTCTTCTGCAAAAGGTTAATTAATGGAAGGGCAACATTAACAAAATTCTTACAAAATTTCCAATAATATCCTACCATTCCCAAGAATCTTCTGAGAGTTTTTTTCCCCTTTGGAGTGGGAATCTCTAAAATTGCCCGAACTTTTGCCTGAACAGGAGCTACCTTACCTTGACCCACAACATAACCAAGGTAAGTCACAGTGCCATGTCCAAATTCTCTCTTAGCTAAAGTAATAGTTAAGTTAGCTTTTGAAAGCCTTTCAAACAATTAATCCACCGCAATAATGTGTGCTTCCCAAGTATCATTTCCTGTCACTAAATCATCAATATAAGCATTAGTATCTTTCAATCCCTGAATCACAGAGTTAATCATCCTCTGGAAAGTACCTGGGGCATTCTTCATCCCAAATGGAAGAACATTATATTCATATAGCCCAGATGGAGTTACAAATGCAGAAATCTCTCTACCTCTGTCCGTTAATGGAACACACCAATACCCTTTCAATAAATCAATCTTTGTAAGGAACTTTGCTTTTCCAACTTTATCTACACAATCATCTACTCTAGGAATTGGATATACATCTGTTTTTGTTACAGCATTCACCTTCCTTTAGTCCATACAAAACCTAATACTACCATCTGGTTTTGGCACCATAACACAAGGTGAACTCCAATTTGAGTTAGAAGGTCTAATGATATTATTCTCTAACATATATTTAATTTCTTCCTCAGCAAGTTCACATTTTTCTATGTTCATCCCGTATGGGTGTTGTTTATTAGGTTTGGCATCTCCAACATTTACATCATGTGAAGCTATAGTAGTCCTTCTCGGAACATCTGGAAACAAATCATTATATTTAAAAATTAATTTCTTCATCTGTTGTTTCTGCTCTGGCTGTAAATGTGCTAATTTCTCATCAATATTTTCCAGAATGGTTGAATTTGGTAACCTGACAGAAACAATGTTGGATTTAGAATAAAATTCAGATGAATCATCTATCATGTTCCTTGTTAAATCAAACTCATTATCATTAACCACAACAGTCACAGTATCAGATTGTTTCTCATAATATGGTTTTATCATATTTATATGGCAAAGTCGTGTTGGCCTTCTACAATCTGGAATTTTTATCACGTAATCCACATCATTGATTTTAGACACAATTTCATAAGGACCATTAAATCTCGCTTGTAAAGGATTCGTTTGCACTGGGGAAAGAACCAACACCTTATCTCCAGGCTTAAACATCCTCATCCTAGCTTCTTTATCATACCAAATTTTCATTTTCTCCTGAGCCAATTTTAAATTTTCCTTGGCTAAGCTAAAATTTTATCTAACCTATCCTTAAATTTCAAAACATAGTCCAACAAATTAGTGTGTATTTCCTTACTAATCCACTGTTCTTTTAATAAAGCTAAAGGTCCTCTAACTCTATGCCCAAATACAAGTTCAAATGGACTAAAACCTAAAGATTCTTGTACCGATTCCCTTACTGCAAATAAAAGTAAATTTATACCCTCATCCCAATCACTTTCATTTTCCACACAATATGTCCTAATCATATCTTGAGGGTAGAATGAAGCCTCTCTAAGGCACCTTGTGATTCTGGATGGTATGCAGACAAAGTGATTTGCTTAGCTCCCAATTTATGAACTATCTGTTGAAACAATCCAGACATAAAATTACTGCCTTGATCAGTTTGTATTTTCTTAGGTAATCCAAAATAAGTAAAGAATTTTATAAAGGCCTTTGTCACAGTTTTAGCTGTTATATTCCTAAGTGGTACTGCCTCTGGAAACCGAGACGAAGTACACATAATAGTCAATAAGTACTGATAACCAGTTTTTGTCTTTGGTAATGGACCAACACAATCTATAATAACTTTAGAAAATGGTTCACCAAATGTTGGAATAGGTTGTAATGGAGCCACTGGTGTAACTTGATTTGGTTTACCCACAATTTGACAAGTATGACACATTTTACAAAGCATCGCCACATCTTTTTTTAGACCAGGCCAGTAAAAATGTTTTAAAATCTTGTCCACAGTTTTCCTTACCCCTTGATGTCCACCTAAAGGCACACTATGAGCTAAAGTCAAAATCTCATTTCGATAAACTTTAGGGACAACTACCTGGTAAACAATATTCCATTCCTCACTTGCAGGAATTGTAGGTGATCTCCACTTCCTCATCAACACTCCTTTTTCCAAGTAATATCCTACTGGCACCTTCTCAATTTCACTATCTAGGAGAGCTTGTTCTCTTAATTTTATAATTTCAGGGTCTCCATTCTGCTCTGCTATTATCTCCTTCCAAGACAGAGATAAATCTTCATAGTCAGACTTCCTCCAAGAATCTTGTTCGAACAATGAAGGTAAGAAAGTCTCTGACATATCCTCAAAACTCGAATCCTGAGTTGAACAGTCATGATTAACAACCTCATTCTGCGCATCAATATTTTTAGCCATAGCTCTAGTCACAACACAGGAAGAATCTGTGTTAGAATCCAGCTCTGGTTCCTCTGACTCCATTGTCAAATGCACTTCAGGAAAAACTTGTCCACCTGTCAAGTCATTACCTAACAATAAAGAAATATCCTTCACAGGTAAGCTCTGCTGTAATCCTACTTTAACAAATCCTGTAACTAACCCTGACTTTAAATTCACTTTATGCAAATGTACAGGCATAAAATCACTCCCAAACCTCTTATATAATTTACCTCACCAGAATCAGACTCTTCATTAAACTTCAATACACTGTCTAACATCAGTGATTGAGAAGCTCCAGTATCCCTAAGGATTTTTATTGGCACCAGAGTAGATCCTTCTTTCAAGGATACAAACCCTTCAGTTATAAAATGATCATATCCCTTTTTAACTTGGTCAGACTCTAACAAAACTTCATTTGTGTTTATCGAACCCTGTAATTTTACAGGTGCTTCAGTATGTTGCACACAAGCGTCTGGAACTGCTTCCTTCTCTTTCTTTTTCAATCTGAAACAGTTAGCTATTACATGGCCAGGCTTCTTACAATAGTTACAAATAGGACCAAACTGTCTTTCCTTCACAGGTTTTCCTTCCTCCTTACCTCTCTCATTAACTTCTGATTTAATTTCTGATTTACCTTGAGTCTCTGTGTTATTTTTTCTCTTAAAAATTCTGCCCTGAGGAAATTTATTCTTATGGATTAAAACATACTCATCAGCTATTCTAGCAGAGTCCTGCAATGTATCAGTATCCTTCTCATTGAAGTAGATCCTTACTTCAACAGGGATGCTTCTTTAAAATCAGCTCTTTCAATGTATCATAGTCCCCACTTACATTTTTAGAAGAAACCCATCTCTAAAAACACAGCTTTATCATAGGCAAATTCCACATACGTTTTTTCCACAGACTTCTTCAAACTTCTGAATCTTTCTCTATACGCTTCTGGGACCAATTCGTATGCTTTCAAAATATGCTTTTTCACAATATCATAAACAAGTACTTGCGCAGCAGTTAAAGATGTATAAATTTGTTGTGCTTTACCTTTAATTACACTCTGTAACAACACTGACCATTTATTTTTCGGCCACTCTGAAATCTGAGCAATCGTTTCAAAATGTTGGAAATATCTTTCCACTTCTGTTTCACTAAATAGAGGGACCAATTTAATTTCTTGACTAGCAACAAACGGTTTTCTAGAACCAGAAGACTGATTCCCAGACCTTAATTCTGCCATTGCATATTCAAATCCCCTCTGTTTACTTTCAGCTTCTAACCTACAACGCTCCAACTTCATTTGTTCAATTTGTAACTACATCTCTAGATTACTTATTGGAAACAACTCTAAAATCGTTTCATCAAAATCACCCGAATCCATATAGTGTGACGTGATTTTTCTCTGTATTAGAGCCTTTGATGTAGACTTCAAAATACCTTTAAGTTGCAATCTACTAGCTCTCTCAGACACCTCAGTTTTTTTTGCCTTCGCTAACAACTCCGCGTCTGGTGAAGCCAGAAACTCATCAATATTCATTGTTGCCGAATACCACTCACAAGCCAATCAAACTAAAGAATCAAGTATTCCCCTTTTCCAAAACACCGATTCAAAATTTAACAAGCATTTAAACTCAAATGGTTCATCTCGGACGCAGCCCCCATATTTATGTTACGGACTCAGCAACGATAAATATATGAGTGAGGCAGGGTTTTGATAACAAACAAAATGTTTATTAAACACTGAAAAACAAACCCCCAAAAGTAAACAAATCACTAACATAACCGGAAATCAGCTGCTGTGCGGCAGCTTAAAGAGTTCTTAAAGCAATGAAGCTTAAACAGTTCTTAAAGCGATGCTGCAAAAAAAGTTCTTCAAAGTAGTATTGCAAAAGTTCAAAATGCTTACAGTCCATTTTAAGGAGAGATTTTTTAAAGACCACTTAAATTCTCCTTCACATCAGGTCGTTGTGATTCCCAGTCGAACTATACTTCTCCCACGGAGAATTTATGAAGATGGAAAATGAAATGGCTTAAAGGCACTGAGCTTTCCTTTACAAAACTGTACTCAATCCTTTCTGCTATTTCACAGGGATTAAGATGAGCACAGTCGACAAATTCCTTCCGAATGAGGATCAAACAAGATCGAATCTGTTTCACAGTCGAAATCGACTTTCCTCAATCTTTTAACTCCCGAACTCCGATCTTCACTCTCCACTGATTCTCAACTAGCAGTATTATAAAGAAACTGCTGGCAATGACCTTTTAAACTCCATCTTTCAACTAAACTGTGTCATAACATTAAATCATGCAGTGGCATGAATCCAGCCACGAACTGCCCTTCCTCACAGGGAGGGGTCCTCCTTTTATACCCTGTAAAAAAAAACTGTCACATGACCTCTACTGACGGGAAAATGATGTCACTCCACCATCACAAGACCATTACCTCAAGCCCAGTATAGCTTTAACACCTGTCACGTGACAAGTACACCATTGTCACATGTCACGGGTACATAACAACATGTTGTATGGGAATGTCCAGTGGTTTTTGGTTTGTGGGGGAAGGTTATCAGTACTCTTACAGAACTAACAGGGGTACAATTACCAATGGACCCCACTGTACATCTTCTAAATGATGACTCCCACCCTTTCCCTATGGAAAAAACATGTAAAGTCTGGCTGGCAGGCCTGACCGTAGCTAAGAAGATTTTAGTCAAGCGTTGGAAACCTACTCATGATATTTCAACTGCTCACTGGCTTCGGAGTTTTTTGTACATTTCTTACCTGGAATTATCATCAGCAAGAGTAAATGATGCGCAACCAAACACAATCGTAATGTGAACAAATTTGATATCTAACTTAAAAGATCTTTCATTAAAATAGGGATGCTGTGTCTGTGTATGCACTACTATTTAGTTGGTTGGTGGAGGGGAGAGGGATGGGGAGGGAGAGGGGGTGGAGAGGGGGGTGGGGATGAGGAAGAGAACAAGGGGTGGAGGGGGGGAATGGTGATGAAAGTTGGGGGTGGCTGGGTTAAACAGTCAAAATGTAATCGGCAACTGGTTGTATTGAATGTAATTCATTGGTGTTGCAATAAAAAATTAGTGAAAAAGAAAAGAAAGCAGCAACCTTCATCAAGGACCCCCAAGATTCATGCCAGGCTCTATTATCGCTCCTACCATCAGGAAGGAGGTGCAGGAGCCTGAGGTCCCACACCACCAGGTTCAGGACAGCTACTTCCCTTCAACCATCAGTGCGAATAACTTCACTCACTCCCACACTGAACTGGTTCCCCGACCCACACACTCACTTACAAGGACTCGATAACTCACAATCTCAGTATTATTTTTATTTGCTCAATTTGTCTTCCTTTACGCATTAGTTTGTCAGTCGTTGCCTGCTTTTGTTCAGAATTTCATATATTAACCATACAACATATAACAATCACAGCACGGAAACAGGCCATCACGGCCCTCCTAGTCCGTGCCGAACTCTTAATCTCACCTAGTCCCACCTACCCGCACTCAGCCCATAACCCTCCACTCCTTTCCTGTCCATATACCTATCCAATTTTACCTTAAATGACACAACTGAACTGGCCTTTACTACTTCTACAGGAAGCTCATTCCACACAGCTATCACTCTCTGAGTAAAGAAATACCCCCCTCGTGTTTCCCTTAAACTTCTGCCCCCTAACTCTCAAATCATGTCCTCTCGTTTGAATCTCCCCTACTCTCAATGGAAACAGCCTATTCACGTCAACTCTATCCCTCCCAAAATTTTAAATACCTTGATCAAATCCCCCCTCAACCTTCTATGCTCCAATGAATAGAGACCTAACTTGTTCAACCTTTCTCTGTAACTTAAGTGCTGAAACCCAGGTAACATCCTAGTAAATCGTCTCTGCACTCTCTCTAATTTATTGATATCTTTCCTATAATTCGGTGACCAGAACTGTACACAATATTCCAAATTTGGCCTTACCAATGCCTTGTACAATTTTAACATTACATCCCAACTTCTGTACTCAATGCTTTGATTTATAAAGGCCAGCATTCCAAAAGCCTTCTTCACCACCCTATCTACATGAGACTCCACCTTCAGGAAACTATGCACTGTTATTCCTAGATCTCTCTGTTCCTCTGCATTCCTCAATGCCTTACCATTTACCCTGTATGTTCTATTTGGATTATTCCTGCCAAAATGTAGCACCTCACACTTATCAGCATTAAACTCCATCTGCCAACGTTCAGCCCATTTTTCTAACTGGCATAAATCTCCCTGCAAGCTTTGAAAACCCACCTCATTATCTACAATACCTCCTACCTTAGTATCATCGGCATACTTACTAATCCAATTTACCACCCCATCATCCAGATCATTTATGTATATTACAAACAACATTGGGCCCAAAACAGATCCCTGAGGCACCCCGCTAGTCACCGGCCTCCATCCCGATAAACAATTATCCACCACTACTCTCTGGCATCTCCCATCTAGCCACTGTTGAATCCATTTTATTACTGCAGCATTAATACCTAACGATTGAACCTTCTTAACTAACCTTCCATGTGGAACTTTGTCAAAGGCTTTGCTGAAGTCCATATAGACTACATCCACTGCCTTACCCTCATTAATATTCCTCGTAACTTCTTCAAAAAATTCAATAAGGTTTGTCAAACATGACCTTCCACGTACAAATCCATGCTGGCTACTCCTAATCAGATCCTGTCTATCCAGATAATTATTAATACTATCTCTAAGAATACTTTCCATTAATTTACCCACCACTGATGTCAAACTGACAGGTCTATAATTACTAGGCTTACTTCTAGAACCCTTTTTAAACAATGGAACCACATGAGCAATACGCCAATCCTCCGGCACAATCCCCGTTTCTAATGACATCTTAAAGATCTCCGTCAGAGCTCCTGCTATTTCTACACAAACTTCCCTCAAGGTCCTGTGGAATATCCTGTCAGGACCCGGAGATTTATCCACTTTTAAATTTCTTAAAAGTGCCAGTACTTCCACCTCTTTAATTGTCATAGGTTCCATAACTTCCTTACTTGTTTCCCACACCTTACACAATTCAATATCCTTCTCCTTAGTGAATACTGAAGAGAAGAAATCGTTCAAAATCTCTCCCATCTCCTTCGGCTCCACACATAGCTGACCACTCTGATCCTCAAAGGGGCCAATTTTATCCCTCACTATCCTCTTGCTTTTAATATAACTGTAGAAACTCCACTGTCTTTCTTTATCGTTTCTACTTCCTCCCCTTCAATCATTCGGTTCTTGAACCAACCAGCCCAATTCTAATCACTATCCCTGTGTAGAACACTAGGACCACGTTGCACTACACTGGACTTTGTTTTGCACAAGTTGTGTTCTGCCCAGTAAAAAATTGTGAAAATATTTTTTGTGGATTTTGTGTCTTTGACATTCTATGCCTGTGATGCTGCTGCAAGAGTTTCATTGCACCTGGACGCACGTGGGGCCCTATACCCCTCCCTGTCGCCCCCATAGGCCCATACACTGCTCGCTGCCTCTGTGAACCCCTTCAGTGCCAGAATCACATTCACTGATCTGATGACCTACTGTCGCTGCCTCTTCTTGATCTCACATCCAAGATCCTTAATTCCACACTCCATGGCAGTGCCTCAGTTTGTTGTACTTGCAGAGAGTTGTCTGAAATTTCCTGGTCAACTGCAAACACAACTAGGAATCTGCTGTGACATTAACACCTGCAGACTTCTGGAGAGGGAAGGGCTCCACCAGGTTTCAGATGCCCAAGACACGCCGTGCGATGAACAATCACCAAAAAGCTTGTCATGATGGCACCCCAACAAGTCCACTAGGAGTTAAGGACACACACACACACACACACACACACACACACACACACACACACACACACACACACAGTTCAAATTCTCTCTGCAGCTGAAGTCCCAAGAAAATTTACTGCTTCAATCACTACAGAATTAACCATTCGAAGGATTGTCCATTATTTGCAGAAATAGATCACCACACAAGCCCCTCTCCACCAACTCGTCACCCCAGCCGAGTAGAGTTTATTTGCAACATCTGTGTCATTGCTCTCAAAGCAAGGTGCCACATAGCGATATGACCAGGCTTCAATTCCAGATCGAGTGAGGGGTAAAGACCCAGACCCCACTCTTCACCCTACCCACTCGAGACCCTAAGGTCTTTCATGTCAAGTAGAGTGGGGCTTGGGTTGATGTTGCCCCTTTTCTGCCCCTCCTGCAGTGCTCTCTCCTCACCAACTCTCCCAAATTGCGACACACCCTCCTCTCATGCCTTCCCACATTGTGACACTCCCTCCTCATGACACCTTCCACAACTCCACTCCCCTCCCTCGTCACCACTCCTCCCATGGTGCTGCAGTCCCACTTCACCACCTTTCATACAGTGCAGCGCTCCCTCCTCACTGCCCCTACCACAGCACTCCCTCTTTACTACCTCTCCCAGAGTGCTGTGCTCCCTCCTCAGCCTCTCCCTCCTTATCATCTCTCACAGCACAGTGCCTCCCTCCAATTCAATTTTGTGACTGTGTTTTACCTGGACACATGCCCTTTTACTGGAACATCAGCCAACGCCCCATCTGTGTGGTGATAATCTCTCCTTGCCACCTATTCTGGTATCATTTACACGCCTTCTTGCTTCTCCAGACTGGGCTGGGCTGTTAAAGGCACAGTCCCTGGGCAAGGTTTAACCACATCTTTCCTACACTGGGCAACAAGAACTGCACAAATACTCCATGTGAGATCTCACGAGTGTCTCATACAGTGATAACGTGACATTCTCAGTGCCCTGACTGAAGAACGCCAGTGTTCCAAGCCCAGCACTGGTCACAACATCTATGGGGATGTGAGAATGAAGATCACAGAAACCAGCCTCCCCTCCATGGACACTGTCTCAGTAAATCCACCAGCATAATCAAAGACCCCACCCACCCTGCCTGAATATTCTCTCTTCTCCCCCTTCCATTGGGCAAGGTACAAATGCCCAGAAGTATATACCACCTGGGTCAAGGACAGCTTCTACCCCACTGTAATAAGACTATTAAATGTTCCCCTAGTATGATAAACTGGAGACCTGACCTCACATTTGACTACGCTATGACCACGTTTACCTGCACTGCACTTTCTCAGGTAACTGCTGAACTTTACTCTGCATTCTGTCTTCATTTACCTTGTTCTACTCCAAGTCACTGTGTAATGACACGATCTGTAGGAACCGTGTGCAAAGACAAGATTTTCCCTTTTCCTTGGCCTATATGACAATAATAATCAATAGTTCAATGGTTCCAGTCAATATCAGAGAATGCAGACAATATACAACCTGGCATCCTTGAAGCAGAAAACCCCCAAAGAAAGAATAACCGAAAAAAAGATAAAAACCCCAAAGCCCCCTGCCCCACCCCGTGCACAAGCAGCTTCAACCCCACTCCCCCTCCCTCTCCCCCAAATTATTCCAGCATTCCCACCACCCACCATGCAAGCAAAAGCAAAGCCCCAAACAGAGACCATGGTCTACAGTCCGTCAAAAATGAACTGTTACAAAAGCGATCACATTTAGAATTCTTGTACCCAGTGCTCCGGTTGATGAAGGCTGGTGTAACAAACGCTTCCTTTCCCTCCCTGTCCACCTGCAAAGCTGCTTTCAGGTCAGTTTGTATCTATACCTGTGTTCTACAACACTTCCACAGTCCCAGCCATTGTCATGGTTTCTTGAAATAACCAGGAGACGCAGAAGATTCTTCAAGAAGTTTAAGCCTTTATTTGCAAACTAAAGCAGAGACAATAAATGAGTGTGTCACTAGTTGTCCGCCGAGCCTAGTTCACAGTATTCTTTATAGTAATTTCTTATCTTAGTTTCATTAGCATACCCCGTCTCCTATCTCAGTTATATTAGCATACCCTTATCACCAGCACATTAGCTTCTCGATTCGCCACCAATATTTCTGCTCAGTAGCCCATACTTGCTCTAGTCTACTTCCTGGAACACGTGTCCCTTTTCCCGGCCTTGACTGGTCCCCACACCATCACACCACTCCATAGCCCATACTTGCTCTATTCTACTCCCTGGAACACGTGTCCCCCTTCCCGGCCTTGACTGGTCCCCACACCATCACACCACTCCATAGCCCATACTTGCTCTATTCTACTCCCTGGAACACGTGTCCCCCTTCCCGGCCTTGACTGGTCCCCATACCATCACACCACTCCACGATCCCGTCTACCACCATTATCTCTACATGCTTACTTTCACTGTTAGCTATATTCTCAGGCACTGAGCTTACATTCACTGTTAGCTACATTCTCAAGGCACTGATGTGTTCAGTAGTACAGAGACAATAAAGAGATTACATTCTGGCTAATAAATTGGATACATAGTAAATAGCAAACACAAGGCTGGTTACATAGTTTTGGTTACACAGAAAACAATTGCAACTTTATTCTCCAATATAATCACCCCTTTGAGACCCATAGGATCTCCTACAGAGAAAGAAGACCAAGAGTCCTCACACAAAAGCCCCAATAAAGTCCAGCACTTATTCCCAAATCTTGGTTTAAACTATAATTTTCTGCACCAAGACCTCAAAGTATTCTGTCTGTTACCCTAGGTCGCTGAGCCAAAAACCTGTCCCTTTGTATCTGAGACAGGGAAAAAAAACTCAGAAGACCTTACAATCTACTCCCACACTGTCGTTTTGCTCTTGTTCATCCTGCAGGTGTTGTAGGTTGTAACAATACATCTTCGGTGTTTCTTTCTCCACTAAGCTTGCTTCAGTAATTGCCACGAGCATCGGAAATTGTTTGGTTGCAGCACGCACTACAAGAGATTTGAGACAAGGAAGAAAACAGCACAGAACAAGCACACAGCTCAACAATACAATATCGACAGTCATTGCCATCTTAGTCAGCCATGTTCCCCATCCTCCGAGTCAACTTTCTAACCAGTCAAATAACTGATGTCCGAACCCTGCATTCTGTTTAACTTCCTTTCTGAGACTTTTCAACTTATACATTGCCTTAGTAAACGATCCTTCTGGACTAGTGTTATTTGGTATAAAAGTAGAGCACTGCTCTCCAAACATCACACAAACTCAGCCTTTTTCTGCCAACAGCCAGTCCAATGCTTGTCTATTCTGCCACGCCATCTTGCTAGTTGCATCTAACTGTTGTCCCAAAGCCTCCAATGCATCATCGGTGTAGTTGATGAATCTTTGCTGATTGTAATATATATAATTTATCCATTCAACGTTCTTAATAGTTCCCATCAAGGGTAGAAATGCTTTGAAGCCTGTAGCAATCTCATTCCTTGCCGTAAATTCATTAGGTATACCTCTCGGCTGTCCTATACTATCTATCTAAATCGTCGAGTCGGGTTCATATTTTCTCCTTTTCCGCAATAGTGTCTGGTGTTCAGAGATAACAGTGTTGAAGTGTACTTTAGGGGATACTATAACTTCTTGAAGTAGCATAACACGTATACACGTACCTGCCCAATTGAGGGGAAGTGTTGATCTTAGACCTCCTTCCTTACCACACAGCCACCAGGTGTCTGCTAAGGGGATGGTCTGTGAGTCCAATGCACCTTCGGGTGGAGGGGAACCCACTACGTGTCTTTCACCTGGGGTTACATCCCACATCTGAGTGCAGCTACCTCTGAAATGACCCACTGGACGAGCACCTTTCCGTATAAAACATTCATAGCTCAACTGATATTGCATTATAAGCTTTTCCTGTGTAGGTGTCTTGCTTCTTTTGTTTACAGCCCATGGTCTGCTGTAGTTGCAGTCAGAAGCAAGTTTGAGTTGATCAAACTGCGAGGAAGCCTGATATAACATACACCAATATGGGCACATTGGTGCGTTTCTCATACAGCTTTGATAGCAGGGATCTGTTTTAACACAAAGCTTCAGGAAACAAGCCTTAATCGAACCTGGACACTGTCGTTCACATCGCTCCCTATACTCTCTTCGCCATCGCGTGTAAGTGGAGGAATTATAAGGCATGGGAACTACATGCTGGGCGGGACTTGCCCTTGAGCACAGGGCAATTCTGTCTCTTCATCATCCCTGCCGTGTAAGTTGCCCATTGATACCACTGATTAGTACGTGTCTGTAACCATGGCAAGGAGGTAAGTGTTGTGCTCCTCTTACTTCTTTTCTGTAGGTTCTGTGAGGACTTAACAGTCCCATTCCATATCATCCACACTAATAGTTTCCAAGTCTGCACTGGAGTATGTGGGTGCATTGTCCCCAGGGGCATGACTGGTCGTTTCCAGCTCATCCCCATTATCTGAAGAAGCCCTACTATCCACCACCACATCCTGAGGGTCTTCGGGCCCGTCCTCAGGACCAAAAATTTCCCTTACTAATTGATCAAACTCGTGAGGTGCAGTGTCAGCTTCTTGTTTCCCCTGTCTGTCTCTCGCTAACTGCTCTTCCGCATCACTTACCTCGGACACCTCACCTGATTGTCCTTGCAGGACTGCCCTCGTGCAGTGGTTCAGATGGTACCAGGTGGAGTGTCCTTCTACCTGAACTGCGGTGGCTGATGCCTTGGTCACCGTAAAGGGTCCTTCCCTTCTCGGCTCGTTCCACTTTCTCCGAAAAACTCGCACATAAACCTGGTCTCCTGGTTTGATCGGTCCTTCCCCTTGTACGGTCTCCGGCTCTTTCTGTTTTTCCTGTGCATAAATAGATCTATGTATCATATATGCTGCATGTATTTTTTCAAATCTATTTCCAATTGTTCCAAACTAAGTCCTTTAAGCGGCCCTCTCCACTGGGGCACTGGCATGGGCCTCCCAGTGAGCATCTCATGTGGTGTCAGGCATGTCATTCGATTAGCTTGAGTGCGGTAACTCATCAATGCTAACGGTAAAGCA
Source organism: Hypanus sabinus (assembly GCF_030144855.1). Classification (NCBI taxonomy): domain Eukaryota; kingdom Metazoa; phylum Chordata; class Chondrichthyes; order Myliobatiformes; family Dasyatidae; genus Hypanus; species Hypanus sabinus. The sequence continues at coordinate 45,902,660 of NC_082706.1, read as the reverse complement.
TCGACCCAATTAAGTTTAGTGTCTGCACAGATCTTGTTCAGTTTGGCTTTCAGGGTTCCATTAATTCTCTCTACCATACCCTGCGACTGAGGGTGGTATACACATCCAAATCTTTGCTTTATCCTCAGCGCCTGTAGTACCAGTTTGACCACTTTCTGGATAAAAGCTGAACCATTGTCTGAGCTAACTTCTGTAGGTATACCAAACCTTGGGATCACTTCATTTGTCAGAAATTTTACCACTGTCTTTGCCCCTTGATCTCTTGAAGGTAACGCCTCCACCCATCTGCTAAATCGATCAATTACTACCAGCATGTATCTATTCCCTCTCACTGTCTTTATCATGTCTACGTAATCAATCACTAGATGTTTAAATGGTCCTTCAGGTATGGGAATGTGACTTATTGGGGTTGTAATTCCCCTCTGAACATTATTCTGTGCACATACCTCACACTGTGACAAGGCAAAGTCCACTGAAGCCTGTAAATAAGGCAACCAAAAACCATCCTTTATTTTCTTCATCACTTCCCCCCTTGCACAATGGTTAATCCCATGCACTTCTGAAATCAGAATTGTCAGTAGAGTGGTGGGCGCTACCAACAAACCGTCTTCCATGCTCCACAAGCCTTCCGGGTTCTGCTTAGCCCACCTTCATCTCCACATCGTCTGTTCTGCCAAAGTTGCGTTACCTTGTATTTCACTTAGGTCCTCTACCACAGGTTCTGGAGTTAGGCTTATCTGGGGGGTCAATGACAGCTGATGTACATCCAGACGCTTTTCTGGCTGCCTCATCCACAACTTGTTATTACATCATTTCCCTTTTTATGTGCCTGGCATTTTACTATAGCCAATGCTTTAGGTTTCATCATCACTTTTATTAAGTCTAGAACTGGCTGACAATGTTGTATGGGATCTTTTAAAACCTCTCTGTTTCCACACTGCCCCGAACAAATGGCATACTCCATGAGCAAATGCCGAGTCAGTATAAACGTCTACTTTCTCACCTTACATCATTTCACATGCAGCTGTCAGGGCTTTGATTTCCGCTAGTTGGGCAGGACTCCATCCTAATAATCTTATAGCTCAACTGATCCTGCTGCACTACTGAGAACCCTGCATGATTTCCATCATAATCCCTATAACAAGAGCCATCTATGAACAGAACCTTTTTATCTGTATCCTCTAGTGGTTCTGACCGTAAATCTGCTCTCAATTTGGCAAATGCCATCGTCTTCCCTACACAATCATGGGGTTCTCCTTCATAGCCCAAAGGGACAAAAACGCCTATATTACTGGTAGTGCATCTCTGTCTGGTTATGTCTGGAAATGTCAATAGCATCTGATACGCTGCTATCCTGGATGGCGTCAGCACAAATTTCCCTCTTTCCAGCAATTCTGCTACTTTGTGGTGTGTGTACAGAGTCACAGGATAGCCCAGGGTTACAGATGATGCCTTTTCATATGCATAGTACAGCGCCGCCAATCCCTGATAACAGGGTGGATACCCCTGAGCCACCTCATCTAGTCTCGTACTGTAGTATGCTATCGGCTGCTTTGCTTTTCCTGTGCCTGTCTCTTGTGTTAGAACCTCTGTGACATCACCTTCCTGTTGGTTAGATACATACAAATGAAAAACCTTCTCGTAGTCAGGCAAAGCTAATGCTGGTGCTGACTGCAATTCCTGCTTAATAGTATTGAAAGCTATCTCTGCCTCTTCATTCCACTGTAAGCCGTTCTTCAAATTTGTATGTCCTGCTCCTTTCATTATCTTTTTCAAAGGTGCCACAATCTCAGCATATTCTCCTATCCAATCTGAACTGTACCCTGCCATTCCCAAAAACGTCATCATCTGCCCTACTGTCTGGGGTTTTGGGGCCTTAGTTATTGCCTCAATCTGATCTGGTGCTATCGCCTTCACTCCCTTGGCATTTTACTATAGCCAATGCTTTAGGTTTCATCATCACTTTTATTAAGTCTAGAACTGGCTGACAATGTTGTATGGGATCTCCACTGCTTTTTTTAAAACCTCTCTGTTTCTTTTTGGATACTTTATGTCCTCTGTGTGCCAGTTTCTCTAACAGAGTTAGTGTCCTGCTCACACTGTTCCTCCCTGTGGGAGCAAATCAACAGGTCATCCCCATACTGTAACAATGTACTTTCCAATGGCATACCCTCTAGGTCTGCCTTTAACACCTGATTAAAAACATGTGGTGAATGTTTAAACCCTTGCGGCATTCTGGTATAGGTATACTGAGCACCTCACTGAAAAGTAACTTGCTCCTGGTGGAACATTAGTCAAAAGCGTGTGTGGGTTGGGGACTACCGCTGGTCAGTCCTCTACCACGTCATTTACCGCTCGCAAATCATGCACCAATCTTCACTTAGATTTATCTGTTTTTAAAACCGGCAGCAACGGGGTTTTGCATGGACTGTTTGTTCTTTTAAGCACTCGTGCTTCAAACAACCCCTGCACTGTTGATGCTATTCCCTCTTCTGCTTCTGGTCTTAGAGGGTATTGTGGTCTTCTGGGTGGAATTGCTCCCCTTTTCAGCCTTATTTCCACCGGACTAGCTGTTTTTATTTTCCCTACGTCCGTGTCATGCTGCGACCACAGAATAGATGGCAACTCATCTAACCTTCTATCTTTCTGCTGGCCTCTCTCCTTTCCCAGCAATGGCATTTGTGGTTGGGGAATTATGTCGACCTCTTTCATTGTCACTACCATATCTACACTTACCATTATTTTAATGCAATTGTTGTCTTCTGATAGCCACACCTCTGGCATGATTTTCCTCCACACTGTTACGGTTTCAGCACTCTTAACTAAGGGTCCTGTCTTTAGACTGATATCCCTTGTTTACCAACAACGTTACTTGGGGCGCAGCCTCCGGTATCCTGTACCATTTTTCTGAAAAGGTCTTCCATTTAACTTGTAAAGCTGCCCCTTGCTTTCCAATTATCACAGCCTCCCCTTCCAGGTGCTGTTGGGTACATGCCTCCAGGTGCCATCTCTCCTCTAACTCCCTGCTCTGAGTCTCGTCAAAAATCACTGTACAATGTAGCTCAGATTTGGGCATTATAGCCCTGGGTAATATAGCCTGCACGCCCTTTTTCCATTTTTCCCAGGTTCCCTGAATCTGATCTGCTATGTCTCCTATCCAAAAGACATTAACCTTCTTGTCTTCTCACATTATCAATTGAGCCCCTGCTCTTTCCACATTCAGCCCATTTCTGGTGCATTCTAATTTTAATTCCAATTTCAATAAGGCATCTCTGCCTAACAAATTAATCAGAGTTCCTTTAGATACTAGCACTGGCAAAACAATTCCTTTATTTCCCATTCTGAACCGCACTGGAGCCATGCACTGTGTCAACTGTGTTTTCCCCGAGAACCCTACCATCTTAATAAACTTTCTTGAAATGGGAAGGTGGAGGGCATACTGTGGCTGTTCACAAGTGTACGTGCCTCCAGTATCTATCATCATTGGTGTCAGTTGCCCTTCTAACATAACCTGAGCAATGGGTTCCTCGTCTGCCTCCCTTGTTATCACTGGGTAATGTCCCTTCCCACTCGAGTTCTCGGGGCACCCCTAATACCTCACATAGGGGTTCACAGGTCCGCTTGGGCCTGTGGGGGCTGGCCTTGGCTAAACTTTAGTTCCCTTCTTATCGGTTCCTGCTGGTGTGTGACAGGCCATGGTGTAAGCGGACAATCTCTCCTCATGTGACCTGGCTGATTACATCCCCAGCACAATCTCACTACCTCTCTCCCGGTGTGGGTCTGAACCAGGGATACGGAGACTGGAACTGTGCACTGTGCTCCCGATGTGGGTCTGACCCAGGGACAAAGAGACTGAAACTGTACATGGTGCTCCCAGTGTGGGTCTGACTCAGGGATACGGAGACTGGAACTGTACACGGTGCTCCCGGTGTGGGTCAGAACCAGGGATACGGAGACTGGAACTGTACACGGTGCTCTCGGTGTGGGTCTGACCCAGGGATACGAAGTGTGCAAACTTTGTAGGAATCAAAGTCTGTGGTGTGTGGCCCACAGAACGATCGTTCACTCTCACTCACCTTCCTTCACTGAGTCAAGGTCATCAACGTCATCGTAATATTCTTTCCCAGGTTTCTGAGCCTGTTCACCAGTGGTTACTGAAATAATAAGTCATTCCTCAGGTATGTGACATCAGAGATCAGGGGTGAAGGATCAACATTACTCCCAAACTTCCATGATCAGACACATAGTGAACCTTCCGCCATACAATCACACTACACTCCCGGAGTCAGACACAGAGTGAAGCTCCCTCCACACTGTCCTATCACACACTCCCAGGAGTCAGACACAGAAAGAAGCTTTCTCCAGACAAAACCATCACACACACCTGGGCAGATAGAGTGAAGCTCCCTCCATACAGTCCTATCACATGCTCACAGGAGTCAGAAACAGAGTGAAACTCCTTTTGCAGTGTCCACTTACATGCTTTCCAGGGTCAGACACAAAGTGCAGCTATTGCTACATTATCCCATCACACTCCCAGTTCAGTTTAAGAGTGAAACACCCTCCACACCATCCCATACACAGTCCCATGGTGAGACAGAAGAGCAGAACTCCCTCCACACCGTCTCACCAAACAGGTTCAGGGCTGGACACAGAGTGAAGTTCCCTCCACAGAGATGGGGAGATATTTCAATGAGCGGTACCCTACATTTCCTCAGCAGTTCAATGATGGTCCTATTGGAGGTCCTCTTCTCCCACTCAGAGCTGACGAATGTTCCAGAAAGTTCTCATAATCCCTTCCACTTGCTTCCTCAACCTCTCCAGCCTGGAGCATGCCTTTAGAAACATTTAGAATATATAAACAGCTAGATCCCACTTCAACACCTCCACAACGACAAACTCACTTGAACCAACTCTGGAAACATTTTTCCCCATTACTGTATCTGACTTTGGAACTGTGCATGGTGCTCCTGATGTGATCTGACCCAGGCATGTGAAGAGTGGAACTGTGCACAGTGCTCCCGGTGTGGGTCTGACCTAATAATACAGAGACTGGAACTATGCATGATGCTCCTGGTGTAGGTCTGACTGAGGGATATGGAGACTGAAACTGTTCACGGTGCTCCCGGTGTGGGTCTGACTGAGGAATACAGAGACTGGAACTGTGCACGGTGCTCCTGATGTGGGTCTGACCGAGGAATACAGAGACTGGAACTGTGCACGGTGCTCCTGATGTGATCTGACCCAGGCATGTGAAGAGTGGAACTGTGTATGGTGCTCCTGGTGTGGAACTGACCCAGGGATATGGAGACTGGAACTGTGCACAGTGCTCCCGGTGTGGGTCTGACCCAAGCATGTGAAGAGTGGAACTGTGCACGGTGCTCCTGGTGTGGGTCTGACAGAGTAATACAGAGACTGGAACTGTGCATGGTGCTCCTGGTGTGATCTGACCCAGGGATATAGACACCTGATCTGAACAATGCGCTCCCTGTGGAGGTCTGGCCAGGTATATGGGGTGGGGTATGTTCACGTGATGAAATTTCTGAGTCTTTGTTGACGTACAAAATTTCTTCAATCTTCAAATGAATTTTAGCTGGTGCTGTGCCTTCAATGGAATTACATCAATATGTAGGACACAGGATTTATGTTCAGAGATGTTGGCATCCAGGAATGAATGCAAACAGCATTATACACAGAGGTTTAAAGTGTTTACAGTCCAGAGACTGAAATGATGGTCCATTTCACCATTACTCCTCAGTATACCCATGTATATTGGATGGTGATGTGTCCATCTTACTTACTGCATACAAAACAGGACACCATGACTCTCCCCACACACCATCTCATCACACAATCCTGAGATCAGACACAGAGTGAAGCTCCCTGCACACCGTCCCATCAGACACTCCTGGGATCAGACACCGAATGAAGCTCCTGCACTCCAGCCCACCAGACTCTCCTGGGATCAGACACAGAGTGAAATTCCCTCCACAGAGATAGGGAGACGATTCAATGAGCTGTACCCTACATTGCACCAACAACTCAGTGATGGTTCTCACCAGTGGGATGTCCTCTTCTCCCAACCAGAACTGAGGAATGTTCCGGAACGTTCTCATAATCTCTTCCACTTGCTTCCTCTAACTCTTCAGCCTGGAGTGTCCCTTCAGAAACATTCAGAAGATGTAAACATCTATACTCCATTTCAACACCTCCACCATCAGAAACTCACTTGGACCAACTCTGGGAAACATTTCTCCCCATTCCTGTATACAAAGACACACTAACACAGACAGAGACAGACTCACCCACACACAGAGAGGTAAAATCACACACTCACAGATGCAACAGACATACACACACTCTCACACACACTTTGACGCATGCACACAGTCACACATACTAACACACAAAGACATACACATTCACACACATAATGCACAGGCACACACACACATTCACACACAGATACACTCCAGAGAGACACACACACTCACACATAGGTGTGAACATTATTCACACACATTCAAACACAAACACACACTCACATTCTCACACACAGACACACTAAGACACACACACACACACACACACGCACACACGCACAACTGACATGCATACAATTATATGTACACACACTGGACAGAGCACACACCCTCAAATACACACATACATATACACAATCACACACAATCTCACTAACAAACACTCATACCCAGACACACTCACACACTCTCAAACAAAGGCACACTAACACACACTCATACACAGAGGAAGACAGACTCACTCACAAACAGAGAGGTAAACACACACTTAGACACAATAGACATGCACACACTTATGTGCACCCACTGACACATGCACACACTCACATAAAGGTGCACACATGCATTCACACAGATACACACACTCAAACACAGACCCCATAGACAAACATAGACACAGACACAGACAAAAAAACTCACACAGTCACAGGCAGACACCCACAAACTAACACTCAGTCAGACACACACACAGACAGATACACACACACACACACATCTCATATAGACACACAAACATGGAAACACTCCACAGACAAACTTCTGAAACACACACAGACACACTCATATATAAACTAACATACACGCACACACAAATACTCACACTTGCACTTACAACCCCGCACAGATACACACACATGCCTGAACTTGCACACACTCACCCACTGACACACACACTCACACATAGACTGAAGCACCCACACACTCCCTTGAACACTAATACAGACACATACACACTTACACACACATATGCTTTCACCCACAGATATCCTCACACTCACACATGTGACAGTGACTCCTGTTCTCACGTACAAAAACACTAACACACACCCACACCCAGACTCACCTATTCACACACACTCACAGACACAACAGACATACACACACTCACACAAAGATGTGCCATGCATTCACACCCAGATACACTCACACTCACACACACACAGACTCTAGGTACACACACACTCACTCACACACATAGCCAAACTCACACCCACTCACAGACACACACACTGACACATTATACACACACTCACACAGAAGCGCACACATGCACCACATACAGACACACACTCACAGACACAGTGGACATACACACATTCACACACAGACGCACTCACACTCACCCACACAGAAACACACACACACTCAGCCACAACAGATTTACACTTAATCACATGCACACACTCTCATTATCACACACTAACACAGACACAGACACACAAACTCACACCTAGGTACTCACACAGACACAATGACACAAGCAGACACTCTCACTCACACATGCATGCACATATACACACACTCAGACAGAGACACACAGTCACGCAAATACACACTGACTCACTGACACACACATACTCTCACACACTCTCGCACATACTCTGATACCTACACACAGAGACACATTCACTCACAAACTGACACACAGACCGATGCACACACATCCACACAGTCACACACAAACAGACACTCACACAGTCGCACACAGGTGCACACACGCATCACACTCATGCACAGACATACCCTGCAGCCACACGCAAACACACTCACATCAAGGCACACATACTCAAATCCTCCTAGACACACACACACACACACACACACACACACACACACACACACACACACACACACACACACACACACACACACATTCACACCCAGACACACAGTGATACCCATAATCAGATACACATACTGTCACACTCAGCAGACGGACATATATACAAAGTTGCACTCACACATAGACACGCACACAGACACACACAGTCGCACACAAACAAATTAACACACAGGGTCACACACACACAAATTCACACATAGGCACACTCAACAACACACTCATATATAGACAGACTGATTCAAGCTGACTGGAGGTACAGTAACTCAAATAAGTACAAGTTACAGCCCCTCTCCCTCTCACTACATTACAACAGTGATGTGCAGAAGAGCATCTCTGAACACACATGTTGATGGGCTGCAGCAGCAGAAGACCACTCCTCCTGTATCGAATCAAATGACCATTGAGTGTACTTCCTCAGCTGTAGCTCAGTATCCCTCTCTCTCCCCTCTTCCCCTCCTTCCCTCCCACTCCCATCTCACTCCATCACTCTTCTCCCCTCCCTATCCTTTCCTCTCCAACCCTCTCCACACCTCCGTCCCCTCCCTTATCACTGTCTCTCTCTTCCCCTTCCACTCCCTTCTCTCCATCTATCATCTCCACTTCCTCTCCCCTCTCCTTCCATTCCTCCTCCACTCCTTCTTCTCCACTCTTCCTCCATTGCTCTCCTCCCGCCCTTCTTCCTCCAACCATCTGCTCCCCTCCCTTTCCCTCCACCCTCTCCCCCTGCCTATCCCCTCCCTCCATCTCCCCTCCTTCTATACTCTCCCTTCATCCATCTCCTCTCCCTCTCCCCTCCCTCCATCTGCTCCCCTCCCTCTCCCCTCATCCACCTCCTCCCCTCTCTCCCTCCATCCATCTCCTCCCCTCCCTCATCCATTTCCTCCCCTCCCTCTCCCCTCTCCACCATATCCCTCCCCACCCTTTCCCTTCTTCCTTTGCTTTCTTCCCCATCCTCTCCATCCCTCTCCACTATTCCCTCCCCTTTGCATCACTTTCCCTCACTCTCCATCTCTCTCTTACCCTCCCATCCCCTCTCCTCCCGTCACACTTCCCTCTCCCTCCCACTATGCTTTCCTCACCCGACCCCTAAGTGGACGTCAGAACCTACCTCTCTCCCATTAATAGTAGTATTCCAGGCTGAATTCTATAGGAATATAAATCAGGAATGTAGCCCAGAGAGGAAGGGAAAGAGAGGTTGGTTAGGAGGAGTGTAAGTGAGATGTTGAGGGGTATACAGACTGGAGAAGAGGCGTTTTGGCTTGAAGGGAGATGGAATGGTCGGGGGGTGAGTGGTCAGGGAGGGTTTTCAGGGTCAGATGAGGGGTGTAGGGGTCAAGGAGGGGTTTAGGTGTCAGGAAGGAGTGTAAGGGTCAGGGGAGGGTGTAGGGATCAGAGGAGGGATGTAAGGGACAGGGAGGATTGTGGGTACAAGGAGGGGGTAATGGGAGGGGTGTCAGGGCAGAGGAGGGCTGTAGGTATCAGGGAGGACTGTAGGGGTGTAGGGGTAGGAAGGGGTGTAGGGATAAGGGGAGGGTTGTAGGGGTCAGGGAAGGGTGTAGAGATGGGGAAAGATGTATCACAGGGGAAGGTGTATGGGTCAGGGGAGGGTGTAGGGGTCAGAGGAGGGATGTAGGGTTCAAGGAAGTGATGTCGGGGTAAGGGGAGGGGTGTCAGATCAGAGGAGGGCTGTAGGTATCAGGGAGAGGTGTACAGATAGGGAAGGGTTATAGGGATCAGAGATAGGGGAGAGTGTATGGCTCAGGGGAGAGTGTAGGGGTTAAAGGGACAGTTGTAGGAGTCAGGAAGGAATGTAGTGAGGGATGTAGGTCTCAAGGAAGGGATGTAGAGATAAGGAGAGGGGAGTTGGGGTCAGACGAGGGTGTAGGGTCAGGAAGGAATGTGGTGGTCAGGGGAGTAGGGATCAGGGAGTGGAACAGGCATCAGGGAAGGGATATAGGGGTAAGGGAGGGATGTAGGGGTCAGGTCAGTGATATAGGGTTCAGGGAGAGGTGTAGGGGTCACACCAACACATCAGCATACAAATCAAAATCGCCACACACTCTGTGGCCACTCTATTAGGTACACCTGTACTCCTGCTCATTAATGGAAAACCTAATCAGCCAATCCTGTGGCAGCAACTCACTGCATAAAAGCATGCAGACATGGTCAAGAGGTTCAGTTGTTATTCAGACCAAATATCAGAATAGGGAAGAAATTTGAACTGAGGGCCTTTGACTGTGGAATGATTGTTTGTATTAGGGTGGGTGGTTTGAGTATCTCAGAAACTGCTGTTCTGGGATTTTCATGCAAAAAACATCTTGGAGGTTTACAGGGAACACAGGGGAACGATGTGGGAGGGTGTAAGGAGGGAATAATCTGGGAGGGGGTGATGGGGGAATGCTGTGGGAGGGGTGGTGAGGGGTTGCTCCCATGTGGTGTTTACTCGTGCTGACTGCTCCGAGTGCGAGGAGCAGGAGAAGTGTCAGTGAGCCCTGCTGATAGAACAACACAGAGGATAATGGAGGATTCTGTGATGTCTGCCTCCCAGAGGTCTATTCTACTCATCCTCCTGAAGCAGATATTCGATCAATTCCATCCCTCCCCACAGCACTGTATCAGTCGCCAAACTAATCCCGTTGACCCATCCTCTCACCCTTGCCTGTATCAGTCCTCAAACTAATCCCACTGTCCCAAGTTCTTACATTCCAGATACCACTTCACAGTGCAAAAATAACCCTGCCCAGCACATCTGCTTTAAATATTTTCCCTTGTAACTTAAATGCACATCCTCTAGTATCTGATGTTGTGCTCTGGGTGAATAAAAAAAATCTGACTGTCCGCCCTCATAACCTTTAAAAAACTACTTTGCGATGTGTGTACGTGTCCTTGACCATAAACATAGGAGCTGTAGGCCATCTGGCCCATCAAGTCTGCTCACCATTCCATCATGGGTGATTTATTATCCCTCGCAACCCCATTCTCCTGCCTTCTGCCTGTAACCTTTGACACCCTGACTAATCAAAAACCTATCAACCTCCACACAGGAAATATCCTCAATGTGTGTGTGTAGTTTGCTTGTTCCCCCTGTGAACCTAATGGGTTTCCCCAAATTCTCCTGTTTTCATCCTCAAAACAAAGACATGTGGCTGAGTTGGTAGATGGGCCACTGGGAATTGACTCCCTGGTGTGGGGGAAAAGGTGAGGGGTAGAATCTGAGGGATGCGACTTGTAACTGTCTCAGAGACATGTCTCATTAAGATGTTTATTTTATGTTTTTATCATAAATTCATGATTATTTTATCATCTCAGACATCCTACCTTTCAAAAACTCATTTCAGGGAGGTAGCACCATCAATTTGCGGGAGACTCCCGGGAGAGGTCGGATGTCTGCAGTAGAGTAGCTCCTTAGCAGCTTGCCAGCTAGTTCAAATAACGTTAGCTATGTTAATAAACGAATGACGCCTGTTAAAATCACCTCAACATTTTACATTTTAACCCACCATGCACAATAGAAAAGTCACTGTTGTAAACAATGCAGCGAGCAACACTGTCATTATTTTTGACCCCTATTAGGCAGGGGTACACTTTACTTTATTGTCACCAAACAATTGATACAATCATCACAGTGAAATTTGATTCTGAGCTTCGTGCTCCCTGGAGTACAAATATATAATAAAATATAATAAAAATTTAAATTATAAATCATAATTAGAAAATAGAAAAGGGAAAGTAGGGTCCAGATATTTGGAAGGTACGGCCCAGATCCAGGTCAGGATTCGTTCAGCAGACTTATCACAGTTGGAAAGAAGCTGTTCCCAAATCTGGCCGTACAAATCTTCAAGCTCCTGAACCTTCTCCCGGACGGAAGAGGGATAAAAAGTGTGTTGGCTGGGTGGGTCGTGTCCTTGATTATCCTGGCAGCTCTGCTCCGACAGCGTGTGGTGTAAAGTGAGTCCAAGGATGGAAGATTGGTTTGTGTGATGTGCTGGGCTATGTTCACGATCTTCTGCAGCTTCTTCCGGTCTTGGACAGGACAACTTCCATACCAGGTTGTGATGCACCCTAGAAGAATGCTTTCTACGGGGCATCTATAAAAATTAGTGAGGGTTTTAGGGGACGGGCCAAATTTCTTCAGCTTTCTCAGGAAGTAAAGGCGCTGGGCCTTCTTGGCAGTAGACTCTGCTTGGTTAGACCAAGTCAGGTGTGGCCTGGGGTGAAGTACGATTTATATATTTTTTGGAACACAATTCCATGGTGCTCTCTCTCTCTTCCCCTCTCTCTCGCTCCCTCTCACTCACTCTTTCATAAAAATCGATTTCTGGGATATTGTATATATAGTAATTTGCGGGCATCAGGCAGCCGCTATCAATATGCAGGAGACTCCCGTAAATTCCAAGAAAGGTGGAATGTCTGTCACCTTAAACTTCATGTAAGGTTTAATTTTAATGTAGAGTGTAACGGGTCATATGAGCAGAGTTTAATTAAAAGCATGACTGTGGTATTACGGTCAGAACCAACATGGAAGTAGAGAAAGATCTGTGGTCCAAGAGGCGCAGACAGTAATTATTTTATTTGTTTATATATTGTGTACAATGTTGTTGATGCGCCTTTATATAGACAGTGTTTATTTAATTTCAGCACTCTTCGGTTGTGCTAACGTATTTGGAGCTGTTTATCGGCGGACACGAGCTTGAAAGACTTTAAAAGTCTGAGAGATGTATGTTTCAAATCTTTTATGACCTTTATTTTCTTGTAGTTTGCACGATGTCTATTTAAGAAAGAGAGAGGGAAATAAAATAAATCTTCAAGGACATCTGTATGTTAGGTGGCCGTTATTTCATTGGACCGGTGCAGTTACTGCGAAAAGGTGCAGCCAACACGGCCGGGAGTTCAAAGTGAGGAGCACCGCGTGTCCGGGAAGAAAGTGAAAACGTACCGCCTCCCCTCGCGCCGACCGAGCGCCGCCAACCGCCTCCCCTCGCGCCGCCAACCGCCGCCCCTCGCGCCGACCGAGCGCCGCCCCTCGCGCCGATCGAGCGCCGCCAACCGACGCCCCTCGCGCCGACCGAGCGCCGCCAACCGACGCCCCTCGCGCCGCCAACCGCCTCCCCTCGCGCCGATCCAACAGAGCTACGAACTGCTAATTCCACATTTAACAGTTTTATACCCGCTGTTAGTTTCTATCGTTTGCTGCATTTCTCTCGCTTGTCCACCCATGGGTGGAACTTCTGAACATTACATCTTGTGGTTTAATTAAACTGAGTTACAATACCAGAGAACATCCATTTGAGTGTGCATCCACGAGGAAATCTGCAGATGCTGGAAATTCAAACAACACACACAAAATGCCGGTGGGACGCAACAGGCCAGGCAGCGTCTACAGGGAGAAGCACTGTCGACGTTTCGGGCCGAGACCCTTCGTCAGGACTAACCGAAAGGAGAGATAGTCAGAGACCGGAGGAGATGGAATGAAGATAAGAGCTGGAAAGGTGATTTTTTGGCAAAAGTGATACAGAGCTGGAGAAGGGAAAGGATCCTGAGACAGGAGGCCTTGGGAGAAAGAAAGGGGGAGGGGGGAGAACCAGAGGGAGATGGAGAACAGGCAGAGTGATGGGCAGAGAGAGAAAAAAGGAGGGGGGAGAAAAACTAAATCTATCAGGGATGGGGTAAGAAGGGGAGGAGGGGCATTAATGGAAGTTAGAGAAGTCAATGTTCATGCCATCAGGTTGGAGGCTACCCAGCCAGTATATAAGGTGTTGTTCCTCCAACCTGAGTGTGGCTTCATCTCGACAGTAGAGGAGGCCATGGATAGACATATCAGAATGGGAATGGGATGTGGAATTAAAATGTGTGGCCACTGGGAGATCCTGCTTTCTCTGGTGGACAGAGCATAGGTGTTCAGTGAAATGGTCTCCTAGTCTGCGTCGGGTCTCACCAATATTTAGAAGGTGGCATCGGGAGCACCGGACGCAGTATACCACACCGGCCGACTGACAGGTGAAGTGTTGCCTCACCTGGAAGAACTGTCTGGGGCCCTGAATGGTGGTGAGGGAGGAAGTGTAAGGGCAGGTGTAACACTTGTTCCGTTTACAAGGATAAGTGCCAGGAGGGAGATCGGTGGGAAGGGATGGGGGGGATGAGTGGACAAGGGAGTTGCGTAGGGAGCGATCCCTGTGGAAAGCAGAAAGAAGAGGGGAGGGAAAGATGTGCTTGGTAGTGGGATCCCATTGGAGGTGGCGGAAGTTACGGAGAATTATACGTTGGACCTGGAGGCTGGTGGGGAGGTAGGTGAGGACAAGGGGAACCCTATCCCAAGTGGGGTGGTGGGCGGATGGGGTGAGGGCAGATGTGCGTGAAATGGGAGAGATGCGTTTGAGAGCAGAGTTGATGGTGGAGGAAGGGAAGCCCTTTTGCCTCATCCTGAGAGCAGATGCGGCGGAGATGGAGGAATTGAGAGAAGGGGATGGCATCTTTGCAAGAGACAGGGTGGGAAGAGGACTAGTCCAAGTAGTTGTGAGTGTCAGTAGGCTTATAGTAGATATCAGTAGATAAGCTGTCTCCCAAGATGGAAAAGGGGAGAGAGGTGTCGGAAATAGATCAGGTAAATTTGAGGGCAGGGTGAAAGTTGGAGGCAAAGTTAATGAAGTCAACGATCACAGCATGCGTGCTGGAGGCAGCGTCAATGCAGTCATCGATGTAGCGAAGGAAAAGAGGGGGACAGATACCAGTATAGGCTTGGAACATGGACTGTTCCACAAAGCTAACGAAAAGGCAGGCATAGCTGGGACCCATACGGGTGCCCATGGCTACACCTTTGGTATGGAGGAAGTGGGAGGAGCCAAACGAGAAATTATTGAGAGGAAGGACTAATTCTGCTAGATGGAGGAGAGTGGTGGTAGAGGGGAACTAGTTAGGTCTGGAATCCAAAAAGAAGTGGAGAGCTTTGAGACCTTCCTGGTGGGGGATGGAGGTATATAGGGACTGGACGTCCATGGAGAAAATAAGGCGGGGGGCCAGGGAACTTAAAATCATTAGAAAAAATTCAAAGCATGAAAAGATTCACAAACATAGCTGGGAAGGGATTGAACAAGGGGGGAATAAAACAGTGTCAAAGTATGCAGAAATAGTTAGGTGGGCCAGGAGCAAGCTGAGACAATGGGTCTACCTGGACAGGCAGGTTTGTGAATCTTGGGTAGGGGGTAGAAACGGGAAATGCGGGGTGTGGGAACTATGAGGTTGGTGGCAGTGGTTGGGAGATCCCCAGAGCTGAAAAGATTGGTGATGGTATAGGAGACAGTGAACTGGTGCTCCTTAGTGGGGTCATGATTGAGGGGTAAATAAGAGGAGGTATCAGCGAGTTGTCACCGTGCCTTAGCAAGGTAGAGGTCAGTACGCCAGACTACAACAGCGCCCCCCCTTATCAGCAGGTTTTATAGAGAGCAGAGCATTCGGAAGGAGTGAGGTTGGTATTGGAACAAGGTGTGGTGAAGTCGAGACGTTTGATGTCCCATCAGCAGTTAGCATTAAAGAGAGGCAAAAGACCAGAGTGGGGTGTCCATGAAGAGGAGGAGGGTTAAAGACAGGAGAAGGGGTTATCGGTGGGGATGGGAGAGTCCTTGCCGAAGAAGTAGGCTCGGAGACGGAGCCAGCGGAAGAAGAGTTCAGCGTCATGGCGCACACGGAACTCGCTGAGGTGTGGGCACAGGGG
Organism: Hypanus sabinus; assembly: GCF_030144855.1. Lineage (NCBI taxonomy): Eukaryota > Metazoa > Chordata > Chondrichthyes > Myliobatiformes > Dasyatidae > Hypanus > Hypanus sabinus. The sequence goes on along the minus strand of NC_082706.1, from coordinate 45,886,786 downwards.
GACAAAGGTAAGACCCTTTCTGAGGGCAGAGCACTCTGCCTCGGAAAGTTGAAGGTCGGAGGGGATGGTAAAGACCCGGCACAGTTGAGAGCTGGGATCAGAGGGGGGAGGGAGGCTGGTAGTGTCGGTTGAAAGGGAAGGGTTGGGGTGAGAGGAAGATGGAGCCTCTTGAGGGCCCAGGAGCTGATGATGGGATCTGAGGGAGAGGGGATGACAGAGTGGTGGTGGGGGAAGGGGAGACGGGAGTCACAATTGCAGCATATGAAGACCCGGCCTGGAGTCGCAGTTGGAGGCTGCACAATTGCTTTGAAGGTGTCTATGGTCGTTGGAACCCACATTGATGGTGCTGGAGTCCGGGTTTTGAATATGCACTGGGTTGGTAAAGCTTCCGAGATTGACGGCTCCAAAGTTCATGCCTGTTAGTGGTGGAGCCAGCAGGCTCTGGGGTCTGCAGATGGAAGATTCTGCGATCCTTGCAGGACGTGACAAAGTCAAAGAAACAGTGATTACACGAATGGATCCAACAAAGGATGAATTAACAGACAGGTCCATTACAAACGGAGAAGAAAGTGTCCCGTAGGCGTGGAAGGGATGGTGATAGGAAGGCCAGGTACCTTCTCATGGCGGAGAGTGTTGCCCTCAGAGCTCAACGGGAGGCAGAGTCAATTAAGACCTGACAAAGAGTCTCAGCGCAAAACGTTGACTGTACCACCTCCTATAGATGCTACTTGGCCTGCTGCATTCCACCAGCATTTTGTGTCTGTGGCCCTAAAATAACTTTCTTCTGCTTGTGATCCAAGAGGCGTAGACGGTAATTGTTTTATATATTGTGTACAATGTTGTTGATGTTCCTTGATATGGACAGTGTGATATGTTTTTAGTGATCTATTTGATTTCTGCACACTTACATTGTGCTAACATGTTTGGGCCTGTTCATCGGTGGACACTGGTTTGAGAGACTTTAAAAGACACAGATGGACGTTTCAAACCTCTTATGACCTTTATTTTCTTGTAGTTTTCGCGGTGTCTACTGAAGAAAGAGAGAGGGAAATAAAATAAATCTTCAAGGACATCTGTACGTTGCATGGCCATTATTTCACAGGACCAGTGCAGTTACAGGACTCAAGGTGAGAGGAATGAAATGTGATATCTCCCCTTCTCCATAACCACAGATACTAAAGACTCTCAAGACCTCCTGGAGGAAGGAAATCAATATTTCTGATGAAACAAAAGAGTGAAGCTTGGGAGGTGAGGGGGAACACAAGGATTCAAGGTGATTCAGAGGCAATGAGGGACTGGGAAATACACGGCAGGTTCTCTGGATAAACCTGAAGAGATCTACTCCGGAAAGAAGCATAGCAGTTAGCTCAAAGCTCTACAGCACCAGTGAACCAGATTCAATTCCCACCACTCTTGGCAAGGAGTTTGTGTGTTCTGCCTATAACCACGTGCGTTTCCTTAGGAGGCTCCAGTTTCTTTCCAAAGACCTACGGGTTAGGGTTAGTAAGCTGTGGGCATGCAATGTATGCAATGTTGGTGCCGGATGCACAGTGTCACTTGTGGGCTGACCCTGGTACTATCCTCAGACTGTGTCGGTTTACAACACAAACAATACATTTCACTGTACGTTCTGATGCAGATGTGACAAATCTTAACATTTATCTGAAAAAGAGGATAGATTCAGCAGTGTTGATATTTGGAGTAAAATTAGTTGTAAAATTACAGTTCTGAAATTAGCCCCCTCCCTCTTGGGTACAAGCACTGTAATATCCAGCACATCATCAAGGAGTGATGCCTCGGAAAGGTGATGATCATTATTGAGGACCCCATCATCGAGGACATGCCCTCTTCTCATTGTCACTGTCAGGAAGGAGGTGCAGGAGCCTGAAGGCACACATACAGCAATTCAGAAACAGCTTCTTCCCCTTTGCCATCTGATTGCTAAATGGATTGATGGAATCATCAATTGTGGAATTTAGGAGCCGAGAGGTAATGTTGCAGCTGGACCCTGGCCAGACCCCAGTTGGAGTATTGTGCTCAGTTCTGGTCGCCTCACTACAGGAAGGATGTGGAAGCCATAGAAAAGGTGCAGAAGAGATTTACAAGGATGTTGCCTGGATTGGGGAGCATGCCTTATGAGAATAGGTTAAGTGATCTCGGCCTTTTCTCCTTGGAGCGAAGGAGGATGAGAAGTTACCTAATAGAGGTGTACAAGATGATGAGAGGCATTGATTGTGTGGAGAGTCAAAAGCTTTTTCCCAGGGCTGAAATGGTTGCCACAAGAGGACACAGGTTTAAGGTGCTGGAGAGTAGTTACAGAGGAGATGTCGGGTAAGTTTTTTATTCAGAGTGGTGACTACGTGGAATGGGCTGCTGGCAATGGTGGTGGAGGCGGATATGATAGGGTCTTTGAAGAGGCTTTTAGATAGGTACATGGAGCTTTGTAAAATAGAGTGCTATAGGTAAGCCTAGTCATTTCTAGGGTAGGGACATGTTCGACACAACTTTGTGGGCCGAAGAGCCTGTATTGTGCTGTCGGTTTTCTATGTTTCTATTTTAAACAGAGTGACTCTAGGATTTCCTCTAAGCAGCTCATTCCATATGCCTGGTCATCTCTGGTACATTGGAGAAACTACCCCTGGAGTACTGTGTGCAGTTCTGGTCACCAAGCTGGAGATGGTGCAGAAAAGATTCACGAGGATGTTACGTGGGCTGGGGGGCTTGAGTTATAAGAGACTGGACAGGCTGGGACTGTTTTCCCTGGAGTGAAGGAGGCTGAGGGGTGACCTTACAGAGGTTTATAAAACCATGAGTCGTGTGGATAAGGGTGTTGGCCGCAGTTTTTTCCCCAGGTTAGGGGAGCCTGAAACTAGAAGACATAGGTTTAAGATGAGATTGGAGAGCATTAAAAGGCACAAATTTTTTCACCAGGAGGGTTGTAAGTATGTGGAATGAGCTGCCACAGAGCTCCCTCCTCACCCCCTTCCTCACTGCCCTTCCCACTGTGCTCCCTCCCCCTCACCCTCGCACAATGCTCCTTTCTCATCACTCCTCCCACAACATTCCTTCCTCCTCACTGCCCTCTTCCAAAATCAGCCACTGTTCCACCTCACCAGGCCAGTGCCCGCCCAGCCATTGAACCTCAGGGCGGCAGCTAGACCAGGCATCCGTTTGACCTGTGTCTCCCCAAAACATTGGCAACGTTCGATCTTACAAAGTTTGATTGTGTGTGGAATGGTTTTGACCGGGGTTTGTTCCACTGACCTGGATTTTTGCTGCTATGAATTTCATGGCCGAGCTTACTTCAAGAGCAGGTGGTGGAATGCAAGCATGTATTTGAGTTGTGTTTAGGGTTGGTGAGTTCCCAGTTCCCCGGTCTACCTGACAGCAACATTATCTAGCCAAGAATATAAAGGAGGATAGTAAAACCTTCTTTAGGTATGTGAATAGCAAAAAAAAGTTAAGTCCAAAATTGGACCGTTGAAGACAGAAACGGGTGAATTTATTATGGGGAACAAGGAAATGGCAGATGAGTTGAACAAGTACTTTGGATCTGTCTTCACTAGGGAAGACACAAACAATCTCCCAGATGTAATAGTGGTCAAAGGAACTAGGGTAAAGGATGAACTGAAGGAATTTATATTAGGCAAGAGATGGTGTTGGATAGACTGTTGAGTCTGAAGGCTGATAAGTCCCCGGGACCAGATGGTCTGCATCCCAGGGTACTTAAAGAGGTGGCTCTAGAAATCATGGCTTCATTGGTAATCATTTTCCAATGTTCTATAGATTCAGGAACAGTACCGGCTAACTGGAGGGTGGCGAATGTTGTCCCACTTTTCAAGAAAGGAGGGAGAGAGAGAAAACAGGGAATTATAGACTGGTTTGCCTGACGTCAGTGGTAGGAAAGATGCTGGAGTCAATTATAAAAGATGAAATTATGACACATTTGGATAGCAGTAGAAGGATCAGTCCAAGTCAGCATGGATTTATGAAGGGAAAATCATGCTTGACTAATCTTCTGGAGTTTTTTGAGGATGTAACTATGAAAATGGACAAGGGAGAGCCAGTGGTTGTATTGTACCTGGACTTCCAGAAAGCTTTTGATAAAGTCCCACATAGGAGATTAGTGGGCAAAACTAGGTCATATGGTATTGGGGGCAGAGTACTGACATGGATTGAAAATTGGCTGGCTGACAGGAAACAAAGAGTAGTGATTAACGGGTCCCTTTAGGAATGGCAGGCTGTGACCTGTGGGGTACCACAAGGTTCGGTGCTGGGACTGCAGCTGTTTACAATATACATTAAAGATTTAGATGAAAGGATTAAAAGTAACATTAGCAAATTTGCTGATGACACAAAGCTGGGTGGCAGTGTGAAATGTCAGGAAGATGTTATGAGAATGCAGGGTGACTTGGCGTGGGCAAATGTATGGCAGATGCAGTTTAATGTGGATAAATGTGAGGTTTACCACTTTGGTGGTAAGAACAGGAAGGCAGATTACTATCTAAATGGAGTCAAGTTAGGAAAAGGGGAAGCACAATGAGATCTAGGTGTTCTTGTACATCAGTCAATGAAAGCAAGCATGCAGGTACAGCAGGCAGTGAAGAAAGCTAATGGCATGCTGGCCTTTATAACAAGAGGAATTGAGTATAGAAGTAAAGAGGTCCTTCTGCAGCTGTACAGGGCCCTGGTGAGACCCCACCTGGAGTATTGTGTGCAGTTTTGGTCTCCAAATTTGAGGAAGGACATTCTTGCTATTGAGGGAGTGCAGCGTAGGTTCACAAGGTTAATCCCCGGAATGGCTGGACTGTCATATGTTGAAAGATTGGAGCGACTAGGCTTGTTTACACTGGAAATTAGAAGGATGAGAGGGGATCTGATTGAGACATATAAGATTATTAAGGGATTGGACATGCTGGAGGCAGAAAGCATGTTCCCGCTGATGGGTGAGTCCAGAACTGGAGGCCACAGTTTAAGAATAAGGGGTAGGCCATTTAGAACAGAGATGCAGAAAAACTTTTTCACCCAGAGAGTGGTGGATATGTGGAATGCTCTGCCCCAGAAGGCAGTGGAGGCCGAATCTCTGAATGCTTAAGAGAGAGTTAGATAGCGCTCTTATAGATAGCGGGGTCAAGGGATATGGGGAGAGGGCAGGATTGGGGTACTGATTGTGTATGATCAGCCATGATCACAGTGAATGGCAGTGCTGGCTTGAAGGGCCCAATGGCCTACTCCTGCACCTATTGTCTATCTATTGTCTATTATCAAATGTGATCACAGTCTTCCTGTCTATAAGTATAATATGTTAAATAGTGTGTTTTTAAATGTTTGTAGCCCCCTGGCTCGCCTCAGGCTCCCTCAACTCGCTTCCATCTAGGGGGAGCAGCCTTTGGCCCCACCAAACTGGATAATCAGCTTGTGTGGATGTTGTGTGATGCCCCCACCATGCCAATTAACAGACAGTACACCATATGCGATTAAATTATTACACTTTATAGAGAGTACTAGAACTAAGTGATTAATAATGATACAGTATATTTGAAGAAAAAGAAAATAAAGAAAAGGCACCAAAACTTATCAAGGTCCAGACCACTTCGTGTACAACCATTGGAGCTCAGTTAACGAAGTCTTCCGGCCACTCTTCGATCCCCTCAGACCTTCTCGACTCAAGTCAAGTCAAGTCATTTTTATTGTCATTTGGACCATAACTGTTGGTACAGAACATAGTAAAAATGAGACGTTTTTCAGGACCATGGTGTTACATGACACAGTACAAAAACTAGACTGAACTACGTTAAAAAAAACAACACAGAGAAAGCTACACTAGATTCCACTCGATTTCCTGACAAAGTTTGATTGTGTGTGGAAAGGGTTTCGACCGGGGTTTGTTCCACTGACCTGGATGTTTGCTGCGCTGATGGGGGCATTTCCCGTTTACCCAATTCCTGGGAAATCAGTGTCAGACCCTGATCCCAAGAATCTCGATGGGACAGCTGTGTCTCATCTCCAGGGCTGCTCATTGTGCCCTGGGACAATTTCTCCCTGTTGCCCCATGATTCTCAGCAACATCTTCACTCTCCTCCACTCTGTGAAGGGGGAAGAGTGGGATAGGGAGTGGATAGAGAGAAGGGGGAGGGGTAATAAGACACTGAGTGAAAGAGAGTGGGAGGAGAGGGAAGGGAAGAAAGAATGGGGTTGAAGTGTTGGGGAGCTAGAGCTGGGCTGAGAGGCATTGGAGGGGGTTGTGATTGAAGGAGGGAAAGGGTAACAGTGAGGTGAGGAAGAGGGAGATGTAAGGGTGCAGAGGACAGTTTTGAGGGTTAGTGAATGAAGGGACATGGAGGGAAGGAATGGGGAGGAGGGAATAGGAAGGAATGGAGGAGGTGAAGGATTGTACATTGGAAGAAAAGATGAAAGGAGGTGGAGGGTTGAATAGAAAGGCAGTGAGTGAAGAGTGGGAAAGGAACAAATGATAAGGGAGTGAGGAGAGGATGAGGAGGAGAAGGGGTGATGAGGCGTGTTTAATGGGTTGAGGAGAAGGAGGGGGTGAGGAGGGGTTGATGAAGAGGAACTGGGAGTGAGGAGGAGGGAGTGATGAGGGGGTAGAGGAGGGGGGTTTAGGAGGTGGTGAGGAGGGGGTTTTGAGGAGGAAGGATGGAATGAGGATGAGGGTATGAAGATGAGTGATGAGGGTGTGAGGAGGATGAGGTGATGAGTGAGTAGGGTATGTAGGAATGAGAAGGGGTTGAGTGGGTGAGGAAGAATGGGTGAGGGGGAGGGAGGAGAGTGAGGACAGATGTAGGAATGAGGAGAGGTTGAGGTAGGGAGTCACTGAGAGGGGACTCGATGTTACCAGTTCTCCTGTGATGGATCCTTCGACGATGGCGGCCAGGTCCATAATCTGGTTCCTGCTCACCTGCACCGCCAACCCCCCCGAGTCCCGGGCCACACCCTGGTACAGTACGATCCCGGGATTAGGCTCAGTGTCTGCGGGACAGGATGAAGGAAACCTAGAGGGAGAAGTAAGGGGTGAGTCCCGGAGGGTCAGAACACACATGTGGCATCGTCACGGGGACATTGGTCACGCTTCCATATCATGCATCCTGCACTCGATGTCATGGAGAATACATTTCAGTCTATGTACAGCTGACACATAAACTTAAATCTTGATACAATATGTAACATGACAGCACACAGCACATTGTCATGCAGTTGTAGGAATCAGAGTGTGGTGGAGAGGGTGGGTTAGAGTGTGGGAGGTAGAGCAGGGTGAGAGAAAGAGGTGTGTGTGAGAGTGGGAGTGTGAGGGGATGTGGAGAGGATGGGGATGAGTAAGGGAGGGAGGTGTGAGACTAAGGATGTGTTTGAGGGGAGGGAGAGCAGGGGTAGAGAGTGTCAGGGAGTCACTGCACAAGAGCAGTCAGGCTGTGAGAGGGGGAGGGACGGAGTGGAGGGAGGGGGAGCCACTGCACAGGGAGGATCAGATTGGGGGGAGGGACAAGGGTAGAGAGGGAGGGGGAGCCACTGCAGAGAGAGGGTCAGATTGGTGGACAGAGGAGGTAGATTTATCTGTTTTCTACACCTTTTCCTGCAGCGTCCTACACCCCTTTACCCTCCCCTCTCCCCTCTTGAGGGTGCTAAAAGATCAGGAACTGAAACTGTCAGCAGACCATCCAGTCTTCCTCACAGTTTTTCCCAGGAGATCAGCCCACAACCCCACACTAAATCTCTCCCTCATTCCCTACTCCTCTCATTCCCCTCCAAGCTCTGGGGTTGGTGGGAGGAGAAATTTCCTGGACTCCCCACTGCTGAGGTGAAGAAACCTCTTCCCATGCCTTACCCTTCAATCTGACCTCTTATCCCTGGTGTAAACATCCTGTTATTTCCCTGTAAGAACAAAGAGACCACCCCTGACCCCAGTCTCCTTCCGTATTCTAGGGGCCACATGTCCTGTCTGTTTGATCTCTGTAAACAACAGCCCGCCCAACCCAACACCACCATCCTGGCAATCGGTCTGACGAATTTTCACCATTCCCCCAGCGGAAGGGAGTTAGACCTTCCTCAGGGACAGAGACTGTAACTGAGCACAGTATCCTAGGGACCGTCCCCACTATGGGGATAGGGGTAAGTCACTCCTTTCCACCTCGAACCGTTTGGTGATTAACACCCATGTATTATTTCTTCCACTGACTGCTCTCTGTACCTGCACATGGGCAGTCTGTGCTTATAGATCACTCTGCGGGCAAGCTGAGAGGGCTATTCAGAAATCCTATGGGGTTTTCATCTTCGTTAGTTGGGGGATTGAGTTCAAGAGATGCGAGATAATGTTGCAGCTCTATAAATATAACCCTGGTTAGACCACGTTGAGTATCATGTCTGTATTCTGTATTGTATTGTATTCTGTCCATCTCATTATGGGAAGGGTGTGGAAGCTTTACAGAGAGTGCAGTAGAAATTTATGAGGTAAGGTTGAGTGAGTGAAGGCTTTCTCTTGGAGCAAAGGAGGATGAGAGGTGACTTGAGAGAGCTGTATAAAATGATGAGATGCATAGTGACAGAGAACAGCCAATAACTTTTTCCCCGAGCAACAATGGCTATTATGAGAGGGCATAGCTTTAAGGTGATTGGAGGATGGAAACAATTCAGAGACTGTGATTGGAATATGTCAGAATTAAGATTTTGTTACATAAGTGTTACGGGTGGATGGTATGTACCATCGGGATGGAAGCAGAGGCAGATACCTTAGAATCATTTAAGAGACTCTTTGATAGGCATATGGATGAAAGAGTGTTAGTTATGTTGGAGGGACGGGTTAAAGAATGGCACAACATCATGGGATGAAGGGTAGTAGTGTGTTGTCATTTTAGATGCGCTCGGTTCTGTTCAACGTTCTGTATTCAATGTTCGCTGTTCTATGCTTGTTTTATGTTGGCTGACACAGGCAAACCCTCAGCAATAAATGCCAGTGTTACTTTTTGTTTCTCTCTCTAGAGATGACCTCACTACCTCCCACCAGATTTTCCGTCGCCCTCCTTTCTTGATCCCTACAAACCATTCTCACCACCTGCCCAGCATCGCATCAGCCGCAGGCTTCGGGATATGACAGACGATCCTCCCCGGGTCTAACTCGTGAAGTGGCTCTGTTCGATCCCGCATCTAATACAAGCACAACAATGTTCTCTGTCCATTAATCCCCACACATCCCCGCATATTCTAATTCTGCATAACGATCATTTGATTTTAAGCCTTGTACACTTCAACCACAAGGAAATTTGCAGATGCTGGAAATCCAAGCAACACACATAAAATGCTGGTGGAATGCAGCAGGCCAGGTAGCATAGGAAAAAACAATGTTGATGTTTCGGGCCAAGACCCTTCGTTAGGACTAACTGGGAAAAAAAGAGAGTAAGAGATTTGAAAGTAGGAGGGACAGGGGGGAATGTGAAATGATAGGAGAAGATCTGAGAGGGTGGGGTGAAGCTAAGTGCTGGAAAGGTAATTGGCAAAAGGAATACATAGCTGGAGAAGGGAAAGGATCATGGGACGGGAGGCCTAGGGAGAAAGAAAGGGGGAGGGGAGCACAAAAGGGAGATGGAGAAGGAGAACAGGCAAAGAGTGATTGTGAGAGGGGCAGAGAGGAAAAAAAAGGGGGAAATAAAGGATGGGTTAAGAAGGGGAGGAGGGGCATTGATGGAAGTTAGAGAAATCAGTGTTCATGCCATCAGGTTGGAGGCTACCCAGACGGAATATAAAGTGTTGTTCCTCCAACCTGAGTGTGGCTTCATCTCAACAGTAGAGGAGGCCATGGATAGATATACCAGAATGGGAATGGGACCGTGGAATTAAAATATGTGGCCACTGGGAGATCGTGCTTTCTCTGGCGGACAGAGCGTCAGTGTTCAGTGAAATGGTCTCCCAGTCTGCATCAGGTCTGTGTCAGTCCGCCACCTCCAACGGGATCCCATGACCAAGCACATCTTTCCCTCCACCCCCCCCTTCTGCTCTCCGCAGGGATCGCTCTTTATGCGACTACAGTCTCCATTCATTCCCCTCTCCCCATCCCTTCCCACCAATCTCCCTCCTGGCACTTATCCTTGTAAGCGGAATAAATGCTACACCTGCCCTTACACTTCCTCCCTTACCACCATTCAGGGCCCCAGACAGTCCTTCCAGGTGAGGCGACACTTCACCTGTGAGTTGGCTGGTGTGGTATACTGCGTCCGGTGCTCCCGGTGTGTCCTTTTATAGGTGAGACCTGATGCAGACTGGGAGACCGTTTCGCTGAACACCTACACCCTGTCCACCAGAGAAAGCAGGATCTCCCAGTGGCCACACATTTTAATTCCACGTCCCATTCCCATTCTGATATGTATATCCATGGCCTCCTCTACTGTTGAGTTGAAGCCACACTCAGGAGGAACAACACCTTGTATTCAGTCTGGGTAGCCTCCAACCTGATGGCATGAACAATGATTTCTCTAACTTCCGTTAATGTCCTTCCTCGCCTTCTTACCCCATCCCTTATTTATTTATTCCCCCCTTTTCCTCTCTCTGCCCCTCTCATAATCACTCTTTGTCTGTTCTCCATCTCCCCTTGGTGCTCCCCTCCCCCTTTCTTTCTCCCTAGGCCTCCCATCCCATGATCCTTTCCATCTGCAGCTCTGTATCCCTTTTGTTAATCACCTTTCCAGCTCTTAGCTTCACCCCTTCCCCTCCTGCTTTCAAATCTCTTAATATCTTTCAGTTAGTCCTGATGAAAGGTCTGGGCTCGAAACGTCAACTGTGCTTCTTCCTATAGATGCTGCCTGGCCTGCTGCATTCCACCAGCATTTTATGTGTGACACTTAAACCACTACTGTTTGCCCTTCCACAATTCTGTCTGTGACGCCAAGAAACTTTGCCGAACTTGGCCTCTCTTTCCTAAATCCGAGTCAATGATGAGGTAACTTTGCAAGTACCAACAGAAACCAGAGTTAAATTAGTAACAGAGTCTCCCCACCTCTCTCCCACCCCAAACGCAGTTGTGTCTCCCCTCAAACCCAACTGTCCCATCTCCCATCGGCAGCCTTCGATCTGATTCCAGCAAACGGAGGTGAGATTTATTGGCTTTGATCCTGCTGTGGGAACTGGAGGGAGTATATGGAGTGGAGGGGGAGGGCTTCCTCCATGTAGGAGGAATCTCGGAAATCCCCCTCCTGGTGGTTAGAGACACAGAGAAGGGAGTTTGGCAGCAAGATGACAGAAGGGTTGCTTCTGTTACACCCCTCAACTGGACAGAATCAAATGCATCAACGTGGTTTGCAAATAGTGGGGTGGTGATTAATCTGCCTCATATTTTCTAGCTCCTGTGTTTGGTTAACAAGTCTACACACATTTGTTATTACTATAAATCAGTCCCCCGCTCAACAATAACCCCCTGAACCTGTCATGCTTCCCAGGAACCTCCCTCTTGCCTCATTCCCACATCCAGCAGACCTGAAACTTGCAACGATGATACATGAACTGGAGGGGAGGATGGGGTTCTGCCCTCTTCCCCATCCACATTGACTTCATCTCCTGCTGGAGGAAGTGAAATTGTGTTCGCATGAGTCGTGTTGCCTTTCCGAGTGTCTTTCTTAGAAGAAAGTTATAAATATATTTTTAACGACATCAGCGAACTGTGACTTCTGTACAAGGCTTTCTGCTGATTCTTGTCACATTGGTTCATTCAAACCTACACATTTTCCAGACTAATTTAACCTGCAGTGAATGAGTGCTTTCCTTAAATTCTGGCAAACACACACACCAGGCCTCACTAAGGGTGGAAAGGGTAAACAGCTTCTGGCTCCTGAGTGTCAACATCTCAGACGATCTATTCTGGGTCCAGCACAGTGATCTAATCAAAGTTCAGATTACATGTATTATCAAAGTGTGTATCCAGTATACAACCTTGCGATTTGTCTACTTGCAGACAGCCACTAAGCAAAGAAACACCAGAGAACCAGTTTAAAGAAAAAAACCCCACACAACCAAGGCCATCAAACACCCAGTGGTGTAAAAACGGTGTGGAAAAAACAAATCCCTCGATTAAAAAGTATTTAAGTTTAGATACTGTGGGGGGGACAACCTACCAAGGGGATCCACAGTGACCGGGTCTCTGGCACTGAGTCTGAAACTGTGGCTCAGAAGAGCAGAGAGGTGAAGAGGACTGCAGTGGAGATAGGAGATTCCATACAGGAATAGAGATGAGGAATAGAGATTCTGTGGGCACAATAAAGACATCAGATGGTATGTTGCCCCCCAGGTGCCAGGTTCAGGAATGTCTTGGATCAGTTTCATAGCATTCCGAAGGGGGAGGGTGAACAGCCATGGTGCATACCGGTACCAATGACATAGGTAGGAAAAGTAAGGAGGTCCTCAGCAGAGATTTTAGGGAGCCAGGTAGAAAGCAGGATAAGGGAATTTAAAACTGAAGTCACCTGGTCAGTTGTGACAGCAAGACTGCTCCATCAGGCTGGACCCAGCAGAGAAGGAACTGTTCTGTGCTGCTTTTGCTGAGCTGGGAGCCTTGCTTGGTACACATCAAGAGCAGCCACAGCAGATTATGGGTGCTCCTAAGCAGTTAGCTGAGTCTCTTCTGCAATTGCATCATGCCTTCCTCAAGATCCTTGTCCTGGTGCAATGCCAATGCCTGACTGGTTTTGCCAGCTGTTAATGTGCCAGCCAAAGAGCCCAAGGTCCCTGCTTCCCAGTGCTACTATGGCAATCGTGGTAGCTGCAAAGGCTTTCTGTCTCTGTGTACCCTTGTCTCTGAGCTCCAGCCCTCAGTCCTTCAGTCTGATAAACCCAAGATTGTTTACATTATATCTGCATTGTCAGATTGTGCACTAGAGTGGGCAACTGCCCTATGGTTCCAGCAATCTCCAATTTGCTGTGATCTAAAGATGTTCGCGGCCACCCTTAAACAGGTTTCTGACCACCCAGACAGTGACTGGGCAGCCAGGGGAGGGTCCGATCCATTGTAAACTTTGCAATAGAATTCTGGGCTCTGCCCTCTGAAAGCAACTGGGATTCAGAAGCATTCCTCATAACCTTTCACTGTGGCTTCTCTAAAGAGGTGAAGGACGAACTTGCCAGTAGGGAGAGGGGGTGCAGCCTGGAGGAGCTCATTACCATGGCTGACTGGATTGACCACCGCTTGTGCAAGGAGGAGGGAATGCTGTATTCCTCATGCCACTCCAAGTCAGTCACTGAGATCACCAGCTCCTGAGCTTGCCCATTCTACTCAAAAGCCAGAAAATCACCCAATGCACTTAACTGATACCCGAGGAGAGGGAGAGACACATGAGACAGGAGCTTTGCCTTTACTGTGTAGCTATTGGCCACTTGTGTCTCCTGCCCAGAGCTAGCAATAAAAGTCAAAGCTTGCTACTACCAGCCACCCTCATTTGGAAGAAACCCAACAAGAAAACAATTGTGCTGTGCACATGTATGCAATCTGGAGCAGTTGATAACTTTCTCGACATCGAATCAGCTCAGGAGCTGTGCATTCCCTTTGAGGCCCGTCCCCTGCCCTGAAAGGTTATATCCTTAAATGGGAAGACCATCAGTTCTGGAGTAATCAAATACCCAATAAAGCCACTTTGTTTGACCAAAGGGCAAACCACCATGAAACAATTACTCTGTATCTCCGTGAGTCCTCCCAAGGCCCTCTGATCATTGGCTATCCCTGGTTGTGACTTTGTGACCCACAGTTCACACTGGATCTCTTCCTTGTTAGAGTCCTGCACCTCTCCTATGTCCCCAGTGTCTGTGAGGCACCAAGAAGCTGCTGCATCAGTTGATGGGGTAAGACCCTCAACCCTCAATGTTGACTACTCATTGGACCTTGCGCATGTGACCCCTGAATATCATGATCGGAGAGAGGTATTTGGTGAAGAGTGAGCTGCTGAGTTTACACTCAGTGCCTTTGAACTTCTCCCTGTGACTGTTTCCTCTAGAGGTCAGTTCGGTTCTCTCTCTACCCCATAAACGAAAGCTCTGAAGATTAGCTTCATTCACCCTTCCACCTCACCAACCAGTGCTGGTTTCTTCCTTATTTCCAAGATAGACATTGGCTTTCATCCCTATATTAACTATTGAGATCTCAATAAAATTACCATTAAGAATTGTTATTTTCTCCCACTGATGTCGTCTACATTTGAGCTTCTACAGAGAGTCACCTGAAATGCCCTGGTGAAGATTTCTACTGCTATGCTCTAGGTATTTCTTTTTAGCAAAGTTGTTCTTGTTTCTGCAAAGCGAGGGAAAAGTTGATGTGAAAGGTTTAAAGGGTTGATTTAAATTCTGAGCTGGTTTTGGCTATTACTACATTGGTTGATAAATGTAGAAATATAACAGTGGAGAGCCAAAGTTATCGTAGGCTTGTGAATGTTCTCTTGCCTAAGGCTGGCACCTGATGGGGAAGAACAATGAGGCTTGGGCTGGGTAGACATCTCAGTTACTGGGTGAATTGCAGTGCTCAGTATGAAAAAAACAGACTGTAGAGAGCTTAAATGGTCCAACGGCTGATATGCTGAGGTTATTCAAGGCGGAAAACCCTGGTGCCCTGGTCTGTAATAGTGTCGTGCTAACTTATAGTTGTGTGTTTGCATTGGTTTGTGAGTAGTCCTGGAGCCCTGCACATGTTTGTGTGTGTGGAAATACACTGGTTGTGTGTGAGACATACTGTGCTGCAAGTGTGAATGTGTAAGTGTGTATTTACATGTGAAGTGTGCGTAACCTCACCAGGTTATGAAGCCTGCCAGCAACCCTCAACTGGTTTAGCCTGCCTGTCGTAGGGGTGCACCAGGTATGGCTGCTATCACATGCAAACAGCTATTCAGCCACAGCTGAGAGCCTGGTGGGGGCCAAAGGTGAGGGAACTGCCCCAGAATGGACTCAACAAGCTCCTCCCTGTGCACCTGATACACCGTGGTGTATACCTGTCCTTGCAGGTGAAGTCAGCTCTGGTGGACTGGGCCGATGAGATCAACGGTGAGATCGAACAGCGAGGATGACAGTTCTGCAGCGTTTCAGAGAGAGCAAAGGGCTTGACAAGGTGCAGAAGTGGTCATGGTCATCTATTGCAACTAGGAAGACCCCAGTCTGTGATCTCTGCTTGTCTCACTGGACCCTTGTTTCCAGTGTTAAAATGGAACTGCGGCAGTACAATGGCTTTTCCTCTTGAAAACCTCTCCTGCCCAGGCTTCATCAGATAGGACGGACAACCAACACCACCTTCTCATTACTGCCATCAGGAAGGAGGTACAGGATCCTGAAGACCCATGCTCAACAATGCAGGAACAGCTTCCTCTCTGCCATCAGATTTCTGAACTGTCTATGAACATTATCTCATGACTCCTCTTTTGCACTAATTTGTAATTTACACTGATATTTATCTTTGCACGGTACTGCTACTGAAAACAAATTTTGCATTAGTCAGTGATAATAAACCAGACTTTGATTCTGAAACATATTAAACATAGTGTAAATTACAGGCAGATGCTACAGCATTAGTGTGGTATATATAATATGAAGTTGTGGGAATCAAAATAAGATGAATGATTAGAAACGAGAAAATCTGCAGATGCTGGAAATCCAAGGAACTCAGTAGGCCAGGCAGCATCTATGGAAAAAAGTACAGATGATGTTTCAGGCCGAGACCCTTTGGCAGGACGGGGGGGGGGGGTGGTGTGGGGTGGGTAATGAATAGATTTAAAGGGTAGGTGAGAGGAAAGAGAAACACAGGGTGAGATGTGCAACCGGGAGGGGTAGGGATGAAGTAAAGAGCTGAGAAGTTGATTGGTGAAAGAGATACAGGGCAGGTGAAGGGGAGTCCGATACAGAGGGCCATGGAAGAAAGAAAAGGGGGAAGGAGCATGAGAGGGAAGTGATGGGCAAATAGAGATAAGGTGAGAGAGGCAAAAGGGGATGAGGAATGGTGAAGGGGGGCCATTATTATAAGTTTGAGAAATTGATGTTCATGTCATCAGGTTGACGTATTTTTCCTCCAACCTGAGTGTGGCCTCATTGTGACACAAGGCAAAGCCATGGACTAAAATATTGTAATGGGAACGGGAAGTGGAATTAATATGGGTGGCCAATGGGAAATCCCATTCTTTTGATGGACGAAGTGTAGGTGCTTGGTGAAACGGTCTTGCAAACTACGTCAGTTCTCACCGATTTGCAGGAGGCTACACCAGGAGCATCTTTTTTTATTCAAAGAAAGGGGCTTCCCTTCCTCCAACATCAACACCGCCCTCAACCTCATCTCTTCCATTTCATGCACGTCTTCTCTTACCCCATCCTCCCACCACCCGAGCAGGGTGGTCCTCACCTACCACGTCCAACACCTAATTGTCTGCAACTTCTGCTGTCTCCAATGGGATCCCACCACCAAGCATATTTTTCCCTACTCCCCTCCCCCCATTTTGCTTTCTGCAAGGATGGCACCCTATATGACACCCTTGTCCATTCATCGCTCCCTACTGATCCCCTCCTGGCACTTATCCTTGGAAGCAGAACAAATGCTACACCTGTCACTGCTGCTCCTCCCTACCATTCAGGGCCCCAAACAGTCCTTCTGGGTGAGGCGACACTTCGCCCGTGAGTCTGTTGGGATCATATACTGTGTCTGGTGCTCCCGGTGTGGCCTCCTGTAGATCGGTGAGACCCAATGTAGGTTGGAAGACCACTCCACCGAGCATCTCAGCTCCATCCACCAGAAGAAGCAGGATTTTCCAGTGGCCACCAATTTTAATTCCATCTCCCGTTCCCATTCCAATATGTCTATCCATGGCCTCCTCTACTGTTGTGATGAGGTCACACTCAGGTTGAAGAAACCACATCTGATATTCCGTCTGGGTAGCCTCCAACCTGATGAGATGAACACCGATTTCTCGAACTGCTGGTAATGATCCCACCCCTTCACCATTCCCCTTTCCCTCTTCCCTCTCTCACCTCATCTCCTTGCATGCCCATCGCCTCCCTCTGGTGCTCCTTCCCCACTTTTTTTTCCATGGCTTTCTGTCTTCTCCTATCAGGCGCCCCCTTCTCCATCCCTGATTCCGTTTCATCAATCAAATTCTCAGCTCTTTACTTGAGCCCTCCCCCTCCAGATTTCTCCTATCACCTGGCATTTCTCTCTCCCTTCCCCCCACCTTTTAAGTCTACTCCTCATTTTCTTTTCTCCAATCCTGCGAAAGGTACTTAGCCCAAAATGTCAACTGTACTGTACTTTTTACTGCCTGGCCTGCTCAGTTCCCCCACCATTTTGTGAAGGATTAGAATATATATGTATTGCTGTATCATTGTATTGTTAATTTCACCCACATCATGTGCCTTTAACTAGCTTAACAATGTCAAAGTAAAAGGTGTACATGGCAAAAAAAAGAACAAAAATAGTGGAGGATCTCCCAGATTGGAATAATCACCCAGGAAAATCAAACAGCAAATTCAAGATTGACTTGGAAAATAAGAATTTTAATTTGGAGTTTTGAATTCAACGTCAGACTGTGTACAACATACAATACATAGGGAAAGAAAATCAAACATCCTCACCATCTGGGCCATGACATCCCCTTGCAGCTTCCTGTGAGGTTACAAACTAGTCACCAAACACTAACAAACTTCTACTGATGTACTCTTGAAAGTATTCTGACTGGTTACATCATGGTCTGGTACGGCAGTTCAAATGCATAGGTAAGTAAGAAACTGCAGAGAGTAGTTTGGCTATTCCTTGCTATTACCTCAGTAGTTGGGCTTCAATCCCCTCGGCTAATTCTCAATCATTCCCAGTTCCACTAATTACACACACCTGCTTCCCATCAGAAAATGCTGGATAAAAACCCTGACATCACAACAAGGAGCTGCCAGTTCATTGGTCAACTCTTGTATGAGTAACCTCATTTCATGGTTCTTTAGGACTGTCAGTTCTAAGTTCTGCATCGTTTCCTGGATTCTCTCCATGGACCTTGTCTCTGTGTCAAGACTCTCCTGGATATCTGTTCCACGCTTGATCCTGCCTCCGTGCCTGTGTCCAGCACTTGGGTTCCCCTGCAGCCATGTCCTTGCAACATCATCATGGCCACATCACTCCCACCATCGGTACTGTCTACAGCAGGGGTGTCAAACTCATGTTAGGTCACGGGCCGGATTGAGAAAAATGCAGCTTCATGCGGGCTGGATCAGTCGGGCGCGTGCGAAAGCAGCTTTCGTTGCCTCCATTTTTTCAGCCTGTTCTCATGTGTCTCAGTCTCTGCTATAACTACAAAGTGTTTCACTTCACAAATTCCATTTCTTATGAAGAAGACTGCTGAGCAAGCATTATTTTTATGATTGGTATTAACTTACAATCATAGGCTTCATATTGCCGGGCCATTAATAATTAAAATAATAGATCTATTTAAAGTGATCTCGCGGGCCGGATATAATTGTATGCTGGGCCGGATATGGCCCACGGGCCTTGAGTTTGATACCTTTGGTCTACAGCAAGCACTGCCTGAGGAAGGCAATGTCCATAATCAAAGACACCACCATCTGAGCCATGCCGTTGTCTCAGCTTCCATCAGTCAAATTTGTGTTTTTTGTCCTAATTGTGTTCCTCCTTGTATAATTTTAGATAATTTCCAATAAATTTTAATCTTTTACTGCGAATGTTGTGTCTCTGATGCTGTGTGCCTGTGATGCTGCTATGAGTAAGTTTTGCATTGCACCTTTGCACAAATAGACTTATGAATCTGATAACTCCCCGCGCAGACATAACAAACTGGCCAAGAATGAACCCAGTGGACATGGACCCTGTGTAACAGGCCCTCGCCAGCCAAGACTACTTACTGGTTGCACACGACCGACTGCTCAGGGAGGTCACGGAGAACTTTCGTACGCCATCCATGAATGTGAGGAAGGTCAGTGAACAGGTGGATCGGGTATTCGCTTCCCTTACTCCGTCCACTCCAAGAACCCTGACTGACCAAACCGCACAGCCTGGGATGGCTACGTGCCTGGGATTGGCAACACATTCCCCTTGAGAGCCGTATGTACCCGAACCAGAACCCTACGCTGGGGACCTAGGGAGGTGCCAGGCCTTCCTATTACAATGCTCCTTGGTCTTTGAGCTACAGCCACGTACGTACACTTCCGACAGATCAAAGATCGTGTGCATCATGGGGCTGTTACCAGGGGATGCCTTGGCATAGGCCACCACAATATGGGATAACTCTTTCGTCTCTGAAATTCCAAAATAATGCTGAATTTTAGAACCTACCACATAGCATTTACATTGGAACTGCCATTAGCTTTCTTTTGCTCTGAAAATGCCAAAGTTCTATTCAGTGCAATTCACAGTATGGTCACCACAGGGCACTTGCTGACTCTTTGTCAGGGTTCGCGGAGCTTAGCGAAGTATTCCATCAAGTTTTGAACCTTAGCGGCCGACTTGGTGGAATGATGAGGCCCTGCAGGAGGTGTTCTGACAGGGCCTCTCAAATAAGATAAAAGATGAATTGGCAGCAAGGGATGATGCAAACAGCCTGGACTTTCTGATCTCTCTAGCCACCAGACTGGATAATTGACTTAGAGAGCGTCTGAGAGAAAAGACCGGTCGCCCCGCTGCTTGGGTCAGCCCACGTCCCACCTTACCATGTTCTAACAGCACTAACCTCTCTCTCCCCTCTGTTCCTCACCAAGCTCCCGCTCCTGCTGTTCTGGTGAGTCAGTCGACACTCCCTTCTGTTCCCCAAACCTGGATGCAGAACCCGCCCACCATGAATTATCAACAACAGTCCCTGTTCCTATCTGCCTTGGTGGATTCTGGTGTCGAGGGCAATCTGCTGGACAAAGACATAAACCTCCCAGTCTGGATTAGCTCGTGAGCCACTAAGTACCCCTCTGGAGGCCCAGGCACTGGACAGAAAACTGCTGGCTTGGGTGACCCATGGTACGCTGCCCCTGACCTTGATTCTCTCCGGAAACCATTGGGAGGAGGTACGGTTCAATCTCATCCATTCGCCTCAAGCCCCTGTAGTTCTAGGATACCCATAGCTGAACCACCATAATCCCCACATCGAGTGGTCTACCAGGAGGACAGCCAGCTGCAGCCCATTTTGCCACGCCAATTGTCTGCGGTCGGCCCCATCTCCCAGGGAGACTATCGTGACCCCACCTGTCTTGGAACCCCTCGACTTGTCCAGAGGCCCCACAGAATACCATGATCTGGGACAGGTATTCAGTAAACAACGGGCTCTTTCCCTGCCTCCGCACTGCCTGTATGATTGTGCCATTGACCTTCTCCCAGGGCCTCACAACCCAGCAGTTGTCTTTATAACCTATCCTGACCAGAGAGAGAGGCCATGGAGAAATACATCAGCGAGTTCCTCGCAGTGGGCATTATTAGCCCTTCATCCTCGGTAGGCACTGGTTTCTTCTTTGTAGAAAAGAAGGATGGGTGCTTTGTCCTTGTATTGATTACCAAGGCCTCAACAGTATAACATTTAATAAGTACCCACTACCCTTCATTAGTTCGGCATTTGAACCACTGCATGGAGCCACCATCTTCTCGAAGTTGGACCTTTGGAATGCCTGCTATCTATTCAGGCGGGGAGGGGAACGAGTGGAAGACGGCCTTTAATACACCTCTGGGCCACTTCGAATACTTAGCCATGCCGTTTGGCCTCACCAATGCCCCCACCATTTTTCAAGCACTAATAAATGATGTGCTGAGGGACTTTATTAATGACCGTATTCGTTTACCTCGATGATATCTTGATATTTTCTGGCAGCCCCCGGGAACACATTCACCCTTTCTAGTCCTCCAGAGACTGTGGGAAAACCAGTTATTTGTGAAGGCAGAAAAATGCAAGTCCCACGTTCCTTCGGTCAGCTTCCTGGGCCATATCGTTGAGAGCGGGCAGATGAGAGCAGATCCCGAGAAGATCCGGGCAGTGGAAGTATGGCCTAGGCCCCCGACCTGCAAGCAACTTCAGCGATTCCTGGGGTTTGCGAAATTCTTCCGCCAATTTATCAGGGACTACAGTTGAGCGGCGGTTCCCCTTACCCGGCTTACCTCACCTACCACCCCTTTTTGTTGGGACTCCGAAGCTGACTCTGCATTCACCGACCTGAAGAGGTGTTTAATAACCACTCCCATCCTGGTCCATCCGGACCCAGCCCATCAATCCATTGTTGAGGTGGACGCCTCTCACTCCAAGGTAGGAGCAGTCCTGTCCCAACGATCAAGTTCGGATGAAAAGCATCACCCCGTGCCTTCTTTTCACGCTGGCTGTCCCCCACCAAGTGGAATTACGACATGGGGAATCGGGAACTACTGGCAGTCAAACTAGCATTGGAAGAATAGAGGAACTGGCAAGGAGTTGGAGATAACCTGTGTTATTTTCAGACCGCCAAATGTTTGAACTCCCGCCAGGCCCGTTGGGCATTATTTTTTGGAAGGTTCAAGTTTTCCCTCACATACCGTCCAGGGTCTGAGAACGGGAAGCCTGACGTGCTCTCCCACCAATACAACTCCAAGGAGGACACTTCCAGCCCAGAGACTATCGAGTAAAGAAAGCCCAATGGGATGACCCTGACCCCGGCAATGGACCTGGCGATCGCCTGTATTTGCCCGATTCCATCAGATCCCAGGTTCTCCAGTAGGGGCATATATCTCGGTTCGCCTGCCACCCCGGGAGTGATCGGACCCTGGCTCTCCTGAAAAGATACTTTTGGTGGCCCTCCATGGAGGTGGATACCCATTCCTATGCCTCGGCATGTTCCGGCTGTGCCTGTGGAAAAGCCTCCCATCGGCCACCGGCGGGATTACTTCATCCTCTACATGTCCCTGCTCGCACATCGCCCTAGACTTCATCACCGGCCTACCCCCTTCCTGCGGAAACACCACTGTCCTCACTGTGGTAGACCGGTTCTCCAAAATGGTGCACTTTGTAGCCCTCCCTAATCTCCCTTCTGCTCAGGAAAAACTAGCTCAAAAAACAAGCCAAGGAAACATCCCTCGTTTCCTGTGACCTTTCAAGTTCGAAAGTGTCAACAATTCCACTGCGGTCCGACTTAAGCTGCCAAGATCTATGCGCATCCGCCCTCCCTTTCATGTTTCCCACTTAAAGCCAGTTTCCATCAGCCCCTTGTGTCCTCCAACTGAGACTCCTCCACCTGCCCTTATCAACGACAACCATCCGGTATACACCATCCAATGACTATTGGATGTGTGCTATCAGGGCAGGAGTTTCCAATACCTGGTAGACTGGGAAGGGTATGATCTAGAAGAGCATCCTGGGTTCCCCGCTCCTTCATCCTGGACCCTTCCCTCATCCAGGACTTTCATCGGGACCATCCAGACAAGCCTAGAGGATAGCCTGGAGGCTCCTGTTGAGGGGGTGGGATACTGTCATGGTCCCTTCTGGCAATTCCCCACCTTGCTATTACCTCAGTAATTGGGCTTCAATCCCTTTGCCTAATTTCCTATAATTTCCAGTTCCACTAATTACACACACACCTGCCTTCCATCAGTAAATGCAGGATAAAAACCCTGGAATCACAACAAGGAGCTGCCAGTTCATTGGTCAACTCTTGTATGAGTAACCTCATTTCATGGTTCGTTAGGACTATCAGTTCTAAGTTCTGCATCGTTTCCTGGATTCTCTACGTGACTCTTGTCTCTGTGCCAAGACTCTCCTGTATATCTATTACATGCTTGCGACTGTGCTAACACTTCTCAATCCTGCCTTCATGCCTTTGTCCAGCCCTTGGGTTCTCCTGCAGCCACATCCTTGCAACATCATCATGGCCACATCCCTCCCATCATCGGTACTGTCTACAGCAAGCACTGCCTAAGGAAGGCAATGTCCATAATCAAAGACTCCACCCTTCCATTGTCTCAGCTTCCATCAGTCAAATTTGTGTTTTGTGTCCTAATTGTGTTCCTCCTTGTATAATTTTAGATAATTTCCAGTAATTTTTTTCTTGTGAATGTTGTGTCTCTGATTCAGTGTGCCAGTGATGCTGCTACAAGTAAGTTTTGCATTGCACCTTTGCACAAATAGACTTATGAATCTGATGATAAAGTCCAATTGTCTCACTAATGGAACTAGGGAGATAAGAAGGACCATATTAAAAAAAAAGTTTTTTGAAATTAATAAATCCAGTAGATAGGTACATGTTTAGGTTAGGTTTTTGAGCCAAACACGGGCAAATGGGACTGTGGGGATGATTTATTCTGCATTGATCTGATGGCACAAAGGGCCTATTTTTTGATTTGTTTCTCCATGACTTGACCTAGATGATGAAAATACATAAATGTTTCATCTCATTTCCCAAAATCAATAATTATCAGAGACATGACATTATATTTTCAGGGCCAGTGAGGTGGTTAGACAGAATCCTTGCCAGATAAGATGAAACCATCATTTGCAAATTAGTGAGGTTTGAAGAAGCACATTGAAAGAATTGAACAAAGAGTTTTTTTTTAATTAATGAAACTAGCAGATTCCTGGCCAGGTACATGGATGAGAAAAGGTTAGAGGGTTACAGGAAAAACGTGGCAAATGTTGCCCAATTGACTGCCAATGCACTTGGAGATCTCCTGCTTAGAATAAAAGCTAAACGCAGCACCTTCAGGGCATTTTGGAAAACAGGAGCTTTATTTTGGACTTCTGACTTCAATAACAAACTGAATATTCAGAATATTCAAACTGAGTATTCAGAACACAAAAATAAAGTTAATGCACCGAAATAAATTTGTCAATCATTTTCAACCACAGCCAGTTTCAGAGCTGGAGAGGGTGTTAGACCTTTGGTGGCAGTTAATGTATGGGGTTAAGCTTCATTCATACACAAATACATGGACTTGTGGGGAGTAAGGGGGTGATTCAACCACTTAACATGGACAAGTGCGAGGTGCCTCAATTTGGGAAGTTAAATTAGCACTGAACCTACATAGTTAACAGAGAATGGTGTTGAGTAGCAGGACCTGGGGTATAGATATATGCTTGACTGAAAGGGTAGATGGGATGGTGTAGGAGGCATTTGACACACAGATATTCATCAGTCAGGGCTTGGAGTACAGGAGTTGGTATGCCAAATGTTCACCTGCATATCGACTGGGGTCATCGATCGGACCCAGTGCTCATGATTCAGCTTTCTCTTCGCTGATGAGACCTGCTGTAAATTGGGGTCTGTTTCATTGAGCACCTCCAGACCAACTGCCAAACATTTTAATTCCAATTTCCATTTCATTCTAACCATGTTGGCCCACGGCCGCCTCTTGTGCCACAATGAGGCCACCCTCAGGGTGGAGGAGTAACACCTTCGATTCCATCTGGGTAGCCCCCAACCTAGTCTGCACTTTGGCATCTTACCTCTTCTCCCCTGCCTGTCACTTTCCCTTGGGCCCTTTTCCTCCCCTTTCACCTGTGGTCCACTCTCTTCTCCTGTCAGATTCCCTCCTCTCCAGCTCTTCACTTATCAGCTTCTAGTTATCCTCCTTTCCCTCCCCCCTCCTTTTTACTCTGGCATCTTCCCCTTTCCCTGCTGGTCCTGGAGAAGGGTCCAGCATTTTGTGTGTTTGCTTTGGACTTCCGGCATCTGCAGAATTTCTTCTGTTTATCGGCTGTACAGGACAAGGGTGAGACCACACTCGGAGTATTGTGTGCAGTTCTGGCCACCCAGCTGTAGGAAGGATGTCATTAAGCTGGAGAGGGCGCAGGACAGATTCCTGAAGGTGCCACTGGGACTGGAGACTTGAGTTATAAGGAGAGGCTGAACAGGCTGGGGCTGTTTTCCCTGGAGCGAAGGAGGCCGAGAGGTGATCTTATATTTTATAAGACCATGAGGAGCAGAAACACAGTAGATGGTCACAGCCTTTTCCCAAGGTAAGAAAGTCTAAAACTAGAGGGTACAGATTTAAGGTGAGGGGAACAATTTAAAGAGGACCTGATTTGCAAGTATTTCTATGCAGAGAATGTGGGTGCATTGAACAAGCTTCCAGACCTAGGGGTTGAGACAGGAGCATTAACAATATTTAGAAGACACTTGGACAGGTACATGGAAAGGAAAGGTCTGGAGGGATGGGGCTGGCTTAGATGCAAACCTCGGTCAGCATGGACCAGATGGGCCAAAGGGCCTGTTTCTGTTGTGTAGGGCTCTATGAAATTGGACAGATGCACAGATCGGAAGTGTAGAGGGATATGGGACCAAATGCGTGGCATCTGTTTCCTTAAGAATCAGGAGCAGTATTAGACCATTCAGCCCATTGAGTCTACTGTGCCTTACCCAGCTCAACATCTGTGACCTCTGGAAGGTGTGGGAGAGGGAATTTCTCCCTGATTTTTTGAGTGAGGGATGCGTCTGGTGGGGGAGGGTGCCCAGGGAGCAGGTTGGGCAGATCCTACATTCAGAGCAGCAGAGAAGTGGCAAGGATAGAGAGACTGAGGAGAGCAGCGGCCCCACCAGAAGCAGTGGAGGGCCCGGCCCGACTTGGGGCCTCGATGAAGTAGCTGCCCACATTACCAGAGGTGTCCACCCCGAGCAGGGTGATGGAGGGGTGACAGCAGGTGGAGATGTACTTCACCAGTGTCAGCCGGAACTCCCCTTTCTGCTCCTGCTCGGTGGTCAGGTTCCCTTTGCCTTGGCGAGCCCGGACACTGGCCCAGTCAGTGCCTCGCTCAGAGAACTCAGCGTGGAGAATCCAGGTCTGCTCGGCGCAGCCCACCTCATGCTCCTTCTTCGCAGGGCAGTGGCCGGTCAGTGCGGTGGTCCGGCAGGTAGGAGGGTCCGTGTCCACATTCTATGGGTGTAGAGTCAGGATTAGTAAGGGAACGTGGGGTGCGTTCAGTGGGCACACGGCACGTGTCAATGCACTTCCCATAGTGCACCCTCCTCAGCACCACTCCCAAAATGTTCCTCCCCAACACCCCTCCCAAAACTTTGCTCCCCAACGCCACTCCCAAAATGTTCCTCCCCAACACCCCTCCCAAAACTTTGCTCCCCAACGCCACTCCCAAAACGTTCCTCCCCAATGCCACTCCCACAGAGTAGAGCTCCCTCCTTGCCGACCATCCCTGGTGAAAGGGTTGACATGGATAGAGAGATGGAATGATAGTGAGAGAAGGAACGAGAGCAGGGGATGGAGAGAATGCAACAGGAAGACAGAGGGAGAGAGAGAGAAAAGAGTGGGAGAGAGGAAATGTGCAGAGGGAGAGAAGGGGGAGAAAATGGAAGAGGATGAGGAAGAGAGGGACAGGAAGAGAAAGAGGGAATGACAAATAGAGGGAAGGAGAGGGAAACGGACAGGGAGGGAAGGAGAGAGTGAGAGATAGAGAAGGGTAACAAGGCCATAATAAGGAGAGAAGGAATGGGTGGATAGAGGAAGGGGAAATAAAGATCAAGAATCAAAGACAGTGAAAGGGAAAGATGAAGAGGGATAGTGTGAGAGGGTCAGAGAGAGGGGGAGGTAGAGGAAGGGGATGAAAAAGAATGGTACAAAGAGAGTGAGAGAATGACAGAGGGAGGGAAGGAATGATAAAGAGGGGTACAGTGAGTGGGAGAGGGAGTGAGAGAGTGATAAGGTGTGATACAAAGAGAATGGGAGAAGTACAGAGAAAGACAGTGAGAGAATGAGGGAGAGAGGAGTACAGAGAGCACGGGAGGTCAGAGAAAGAGAGATGGAGAGAAGGAGAGTGAGGAGGGAGAGATGAAGAGGGGTACAAAGAGAGTGGAGAGTGACAGAGGGAAGGTGATAAAGAGGGGTACAGAGAGTGGGAGAGTGACAGTGAGAAAGGAAGATGAGTGAGGTGAAGAGGGGTACAAAGAGAGTGGAAGAGAGACAAGAGAGAGAGAGATAGTGGGAGAAGGAGTCACAGGGAGAATAGAGCGAGAGTGTGTCTATGAGGGAGTCAGAATGAATGGGAGACAGAACTGGCGGTGGGGACCAGAGTGAATTCATTGATTCAGATCTTCCCCAATCCCCCAGATAGTTTGGGTGTTGTCTCGGGACCGACCCCCCCAGCTGAAGGACCTCCGCTGATGTCCCTGTGTCTGGGGGATGTCCCCGTATCTGGGGGATCTCCCATATCTGGAGGACCACCCTGTGTCAGGAGGACATTCCTCCTGTGCTCAGACCCTGGTGTGTTTGGTGTCAGCACCTTCATCTACATCCCTCAATTCCCCCACTGGTGGGACGAGGGTGCTGATGTTGTAGAAATCCCTTCACCCTGGGACGTACCCGCTCTGTGACCGTCAGCTGGAGGACGGCGTAGGTGAAGTCGATGTCGGACTTGGCCTCGAGTGTCACTGTGACCAGGGTTCCTGCTTCCACGTCGGTGGGGGTGGAGGTAGTCAGGTTACCCTCCGCAGACTCGTTCTTTCCAACGTACAGTCTACAGGGGAATGAAGTTCCATCACCTCAATGTGCTCCACAATTCCTGATCCAAGCAACCGTGGACAGAACAGTTCCCAAGCCCATGGGGATGAGATTTCATGGGACAGTCATGTGCACCCCACACACAGCATGGTGCCGCACCTCACTGCCCCCTCACAGCACAATTATCCCTAATCACCGCCCCGCGCCCCTCCATAAGGCCACGAGACATAGGAGCAGAATTCTGTCATTCAGACTATTGAGACTGCTCCACCATTCCAAAATGGCTGATGGCAGCATGTGTACTTCTCAGTGCCCCTCCCACAGTGCGGTACTCCCTCCTAACAAAGGCACTCAATCGGTTCCATCCTCATGCAGTGTGGCGCTCGTTCACAGACGCGACAATAGGGGGTGGGGCTAATGGGTGTGATTTACGTTCCCACCTCAGAGGGTTTCCACTTGTGACATTTTGATCGTCAGCCAGAGAGATACTGTATACAGATCCCGGACCAGCATTGGTAATGTTGAAGCGGATGGTAATGTTTTCACCTGCGATAAAGCTGGGATCAAACATGACCTGAGACACCAGAGGAAGAAACATCATAAATCAATAACCAATCACCAACATTGATCAAAAATCAATAATCTATCACCAATCAGAGCAAGCTCATTGTAGAGGGATCTTCACCCTGTGTCTGAGTGTGTGATTGGACGTGCGGAGAGAACTTCACTTTGTTTCTCACCCTTGGAGTGTGTGATGGGAAGGTGTGGAGGGAGATTCAGTCTGTGTCTGAGCCTGGGAGTATGTAATGGGAAACTGTAGAGGAGCTTTGGTCTGTGTCTGACCCCGGGAGTATGTGATGGGACAGTGTGGAGGGAGCTTCACTCTGTGTCTGAGCCCGGGAGTGTGTGATAGGACAGTGGAGGAGCCTCACTCTGTGTCTGACCCCGGGATTGTGTGATGGGACAGTGTGGAGGGAGCTTCATTCTGTGTCTGATCCCGGGAGTGTGTGATAGGACAGTGTGGAGGAGCCTCACTCTGTGTCTGATCCCGGGAGTGTGTGATGGGACAGTGTGGAGGAGCCTCACTCTGTGTCTGATCCCGGGAGTGTGTGATGGGACAGTGTGGAGGGAGCTTCACTCTGTGTTTGACCCCGGGAGTGTGTGATGGGACGGTGGAGGGAGATTCACTCTGTGCCTGACCCCGGGAGTGTGTGATGGGACAGTGTGGAGGAGCTTCTCTCTGTGTCTGACCCCGGGAGTGTGTGATGGGACAGTGTGGAGGGAGCTTCACTCTGTGTCTGAGCCCGGGAGTGTGTGATGGGACAGTGTGGAGGAGCTTCTCTCTGTGCCTGAGCTTGGGAGCGTGTGATGGGAGGTTCACTCAGTGCCTGACCCTGGAAGTGTGTGATGGCTCGGTGTGAAGGGAACCTCACCCTGTGTTTGTTCTCACCGTGAGTTTGGTACTGCTGATGGAGGTGACAGACGGACTCTGCCTCCGGAAAATCCTCCCGCCCTCCTCCGTCCCTGCGAGCAGCACCAAGAACGCTTGCGATGGAAAACTCAGGAACTCTGCCAGGAAAGTGCCGGTCTCTGAGGTCGGAGTCAGGGCCTCCTTACTGAGCGTCCTCCCCTGGAAGTCCAGCAGGGAGATGTTCTTGGGCTGGTGGGATGGGTAGTTCTCTAACCCCATCATTGTGACCCTGAGTGTGGCTGGTTCACCTGGACCAAGGACCAGAGACGATATTGAAACACCCATTGACACCAATTCCCTTCAGCTTAGACGCCCTGCACAACAGACACTGGAGCACAACGAATCCCTGTTGACCATTAACTGCCCATTTATGCTTAATCGTGTTTCATAACCCCCACTTTCCTGTCAACTCCTCCCCCCTCGGTTGTACCCCTCACCCTCACACTCCAGGGTGGGGGGAGTTCACAGTTGCTGATTAACCACCCATCCTGCTCCCTACACACACACAGACCATCATGGGGGACGGGTCTCACACATGCACACTGTACCAGAGAGCCTGTGACACTCTGTCTCGGTCCAAGCCAGTGCTCGATCCCTGGAACTGTGTCTGACACTGAGTTCCAGCCTCATCTCCATGACTGGGGTGACAGGGTTTCATGCCGGACCAGCACAGACCCTGGCTTATCGGATGTCTGGTGAACTTCTCAAATTCCTTTTCATTCACATCCTGGTTGAAGTGTTATGGGTATCATGATCTTTCCCATGAATGGAATTTGGAGTCCTGGTGAGTTCAAAGCTGGGGTTCTTAATGTGGGGTTCATGGACCCTCAGTGGTTCCTGGACAGATCCCAGGGGTTCTGTGAACTTGGGAAAATTTTACGTTGTTATATTCACTAACCTCTCACTGAAGTTACGGTAGATCTAACGTGATCATCGTCTTCCTGTCTGTAGAGTATACTATTTAAAATAGTGTTTTTTTTTAATGTATACTCCTGTATTTAATGTGTTAATAGAGACACAAAAATTACTATAACACAGATTAGAGTTTTATATATTTTGATGACTGTATTTCAATAGAATTGGTTTCTTTAGTAATCTTGTGTATTTTACATTAAATATTGAAGTACTTGATTCTGAGAAGGGGTCCATAGTCTTCAGCGGACTGGCAAAGGGCTCCATGACATAAAAAAAACGGTTAAGAACCCCTGATTTAAAAGGACAGGGAGTCTCTTCCTTGTCTCTCCCCCGTTCCCCACCCCTCTTCTCTCTCTCTCTCTCTCTCTCTCCCCCTCTCCCTCTCTCTCCCCCTCTCTCCCCCTCTCCCTCTCCCTCTCTCCCCATCTCTCAATCCCTTTCTCTCTCATCAGCCTCCCTGTCCCATCTTTCTCTGTCTTACTCACCACTCCCTCCATCTCCTTCTCTCTCCCTCTCCCTCCCTCTCCTCCTCTTTCTTTCCCTTTTTTCTCTCTCCCCCTCCCAGGAGATGATGAAGAGGGCCAGGGTGGAGAGTTGCTCTGGGAACAGCTGACAACAGCTCTCATCCCGGGATGTCAGGAGTGAACACGTGTGTGTGGCGATAGGATGTGTGAGGGAGGGGAGGAGTGCGTGTGTGGGTGGGGTGGAAGGGAGCGGGTGATCTCAGCATGGTGCTGTTGGTTACCTGCCAAGGGTCGGCCAGTCACGGTGACCAACCCGGGGTGGGGACCCTCGAAAGCCTCCACAAACTCGTACAGGAAATCCACGACACTCTGTCCTGGGGGGGTATAGTATAGTATAATATTTAAAATATTGTTTTTTTTTCAGAGCAGGCGGTCAGAACAGGTATTGTAATCGCATAACAGTCCTAGTTTCACTCCTATTACTGTCCTATTTACATCCCAATTACAGGATGTACCAAACTCTCAATGTCCCAGTAACTCCCCGTTATAGGTCCTGTAACAGATTCATTATAACCCCTTTATACACTCTCATACTTTCCCCATTATATCCCTGTTATGGGATCTGTTATTTCCCCATTAGAGTCCCTCTGTAAACCCACATTACATTCCTCATTACACTGTCCATTCCCCATTACTCTCACATTACAGTCACATGGCAGTCCATTATACTCCCATTACAGTCTTCTTTGCACACTGTAATCCCTCTGACACTCCCTGCTGGAGGGAGAGAAAGAAGATCAGGATAAAGAGCTGCAGAGCAACAGAAAGAGAGAAATGAAAATGAGAAAGAGGGAGGGTAAGAGTGAAGGGGAGAAAGAGGGAGATGGTGTAGGGGCAGAGGGGATGAGTGGGAGATGGGGTGAAAGGGAGAGAGGAAGAGAGAGACATGAAAGGGTGATGCAGCATACAGAAAGAATGTGGAAAAGCAGAGAAGAGAGAAGGAGAGGCAGAAAGGAGAAAAGTGAGAGAGGGTCAGGGAGAGTGACAGGAAGGTGAGAGAGAAGTAAAGAGTCAGAGAGAAGCTGGAAATGGAGTTAAATGACACTGAAGTTCAGAAGAGAGACAGACCGGATTGAACAGGGTGGAGTGCAGACACCTGTCACTTTCACCATGTACGGGGTCCCCGACTGTACAGTGAGGCTCCATTCGCCAAGCTTGGGCGCTACGTTCAGCGTTATGATGAAGAGGTCTCCCAGGTGCTCAATAGTTGCCAGTGCTCCCGTGGAGCTAGAGTGAGGCTGCTGAATACCTGCAGAGAGGGAGGGAGGGAGAGGCCAGTCAGTCATCAGCAGGACAGGTCACTCATAACTGGAACAGGATCAATCAGGGAGAGTCCCAGAGATGGAGAGGGTGTGAGGGCCAGGGGGAGTCACAGAGATGTCGAGGGATGTAGGGGGATATGGAGGCCGGTGGGGGATTATCGTGAATGGAAAGGGTGTAGGGGCTGGAGGGGGTAACAGAGGTGGGAAGGTGTAGGAGCTGAAGAAGGGAGACCCAGAGAGAGAGGGGGGTGGACACAGAAATGGAAGAGTGGTCACAGAGACGGGGAGTGGAGGGGTGTAGGGGCTGCGTCTCTCCTCACCTCTTGGACTGGAGATGTGGAAGTCGGCCGGACTGCCAGACAGGAAGATGGTGACGTTCCTCAGTGCTCCATCCACACGGAAGGGGAAGACGTTTGTGAGGTGATCCGTGTTTCCGTCTCGCTGAAGGATGGTGACCTGAAACAGGATACCATGATCCCCTGACCTTTGCCCTCTGACCCAGTCCCTCTCAACTACTCTCTCCTCCAACTAACCTCAAACTGACCAATCCAATCTGTTCAGGTAGGGGGAAATGTAAAGAAGAGTTTTGCTGTGACTCCATTTCCGGGAAACAATCCCATCAGGACCAGGCCACTCTGCTCTTCAGATGATTATGGAAATCTCTCAAGTCACTATACCCAGTAATTACCAACACTGCCACCCATTCACCTTGGAATGAGTGTTCCAACAGGGAATCCCAAAGCTACCCTCCCTCCCTTCCCAATCTCACGGCTGAGTAACAAAATTCCATTCTGGGATTTCCAACTCCGTATACTGTGACTTTGCCAACTTTGGTTCTGGCCTCTCTGTGTACTCTAGCCGCATATTCCCACCCGCCTGCCAATTCCGCACAATTTCTTGACAGGGGCATCTCCCATTTTCCCAATTCCTGGTCAGACCCTGATCCTGAGAATCTCGATGGGACAGCTGTGTCTCATCTCCAGGGCTGCTCATTGTGCCCTGGGACAATCTCTCCCTGTTGCCCCGTGATTCTCAGCAACATCTTCACTCTCCTCCACTCTGCAAAGGGGGCAGAGTGGATAGGGAGGGGAAAGAGAGGAGGGGGAGGGGGAATGGGACAGGGAAGGAAACAGAGTGGAGGAGAGGGAAGGTAAGAAAGAATGGGGAGATAGAGGTGGGCTGAGAGGCATAGGATGGGGTTGGGATTAAAGGAGGGAAGAGGGTAACAATGAGGTGGGGGAGAGGGAGACAGAGGTAAGGATGGTGGTGATGGTGAGGAGGAAAGTTTTGAGGGTTAGTGAATGAAGGGACAGGGAAGGTTTAGTAAGATTGGATGAGAGGGAGGAGGGAATAGGAAGGAGTGGAGTAGGTGAAGGAGTGTACATTGGGAGGAGCGAGGAGAGGGTGAAAGGTGATGGAGCTTTGAATAGGAAGGCAGTGAGGGAAGAGTGGAAGAGGAACAAATGTGGAGTGAGGAGGAGGAGTTTAGGACATGGAGTGAGGAATGTGTGAGGAGGAAGGCTGAGAATGAGGGAGGAGAGTGAGGAAGGGGTGAGGGGCAGAGGGATGTAGGAATGAGGAGAGGTTGAGGTAGGGAGTCACTGAGAGGGGACTCGATGTTACCAGTTCTCCTATGATGGATCCCTCGACGATGGCGGTCAGGTCCATAATCTGGTTCCTGCTCACCTGCACCGCCAACCCCCCCGAGTCCCGGGCCAGACCCTGGTACAGTGCGATCCCGAGATTAGGCTCAGTGCCGCGCCGTCTGCGGGACAGGACATTGGTCAGGAGGAAGGAAACCTAGGGGGAGAAGTGAGGGGTGAGTCCCAAAGGGTCAGAACACACAACACGCACGTGACATCATCACGGGAACATTGGTCACGCTTCCATATCATGCATCCTGCACACGATGTCTCAGAGAATACATTTCAGTCTACGTACAGCTGACACAAACTTCAATCTTGATACAATATGTAACTTCATGTCCATACATGGACATACAAAAGGATCACAGCACATGATACCACGTGGCATTTGAAACACGGTATGACATCATGGCATTGACCTACAGTGTCATATTGTAGAATGGACACGATATTACATATCAAAGGCACTTGGTAACTCATCAATCCACACCCGACCCACCCTGGCCCCATCTCCTCATGTTGAGCACGGTGGGTGAAGCTTCACCCCACCCCAGGGCCTGGCCCACAGGGCCAGTGCCAATATGCAGTTGGCTGGGAGGGCAGGACAGCATTCTCTGGCAGAGAGATGGTTACCTTACACTGGGTGTGCTCGATCAGCGCCTGGACGGTGGAAGCCAGATGAAAATCTTTGGCTGGAGCGTCAGTGAAGACGTAGATGTAGGAGAGAGGCAGCGAGTGGGTGAGGGCCAGCTGCAAGAGAGGGCAGAAGCTAAGGATTAGAGGGCATGGACAACAGGAAGGGATCCCATACATAGAGAAACCCCATGATTACACACACTGAACCCACACATCCCAAATGTACAGAACACTCAGACACCCACAGTCACTTACAGGCACTCACAGTCACTATAGACAGTAACAGTCACTTATAGTCACCATAGGCACTCGCAGATACTCACAGACATTCACAGTCACTCACAGTCACCCGCAAACACTCACAGATACAGTCACTATAGACACTCACAGTCACCAGAGACACAGTCGCTCGCAGACACTTCCACTCACAGATACTCACACTCACCATAGACACACAGAGACGCTCACAGTCACTATAGTCACTCACAGACACACACACGGACACACCTGCAGTGCGGACAGGGACATTTCTGGTACGTCTCCCCCTCCCTCGGCCGTTAACTGCCGCAGATGGACAATGAACTGATCGGGGTCGCGTGTCTCAAATACTGGCCCGAACTCTGGGGAACAAAGAGCATCAGTTACAGGAACAGAGTGACGGGGGTAGTGGGGGGATGCGGATGGGAGTGTGGGGATTGTCCCCATTCCCTCTTCATCCAGTCCCCCTCACCCCTCCTCCTCATTCCCACCTTGCTCCTAATTACCCCCTCCTTCTCACTCCTTCTTCACCCCGTCCTCAACCCCTCCTACTCACACCCTCCTCCCCACTCCCTCCACATTGGTTTTTCTTCCCCCTCTCCCCTCACCACCTTCCTATCAACCCTCCTCCTTTCACCTTCCCTCCCTCCTTCCCAAAGGACCCACCCTCACTACCTCGTCCCCTCGCTACTATTCAACTTCCCCCACTGAAGCCTCCCTGTCCCTTCCCTCACTGACCCTCACCACATCAACTGACCTCCTCGCCCTCACTACCACTCTTACTTCTCCCTCTCTCTTGCTCATGCACGTTCCTCATCCCTCCCTTCAATCACGTCATTGAGTAGATTTAAAGCAGAGGTTGTTGGTTGGTTCTTGATTAGTCAAGAGTTGTAGGGAGAAGAACATAGAACACAGAAAACCTACAGCACAATACAGGCCCTTCGGCCCACAAAGTTGTGCCTAACACGTCCGTACCTTAGAAATTATTATGCTTACCTATAGCCCTCTATTTTACTAAGCTCCATGTACCTATCTACAAATGTTTGTAAAAACCTTTTAAAAGACCCTATTGTATTCGCCTCCACCACCGTTGCCAGCAGCCCATTCCACGCACTCACCACTCTCTGAGTAAAAAAACTTACCCCTGACAGCTCCTCTGTACCTACTCCCCAGCACCTTAAACCTGTGTGAGTGTGGATTGAGAGGGAAAATAAATCAGCCATGATGGAGGAGACTAAATGGGCCGAATGGCCTAATTCTACCATTCTTGTGGCATTATGGGGCAAGAAGTTCATCTTAACACACTCAGTGAGCAGGGGGAGGTGGAACTGCACTGGACTCACCCGGATCGTTGAATGGTACCAGGATGTAGGAGGAGGGCTGGAATCGGGAATTCCGGGTCTTCTGCACGATTTCGATTGTCCTCTGCTTGGCTGCCTCAATGCTGTCTCGCATGCTGCCTGTGGTGTCAATGACGAAAGAGATGCCAGAGGAAGGGTCCATGCAGAGGAACCTGCAGAGAACAGGGGAAATTCACCCAGGTCCATAGCCAGCCCTACACCATTCCCCATCTCTGTGACCCCTCTCTGTCCCATGCACCTATTACTCTCTCCAGCTCCTACCCACCTCCATCTCTGTTATCCCTCTGTCCCCTGCACCCATTCCTGTCTCTGTGAACCCCCAACCCCCAGCCTTTCACCCTCCCCATCTCTGTGAGCCCCCCAACCCTTCAACCCTCCCAGTGACCCCCTCTAGCCCCTACACTGCTCTTGATTTCTCTGTAGCCCATTCAGCCTTACATCCTCCCCATCTCTCTGATCCATACAGCCCTCCCCATGACTCCCTCTGGCCCCTGTACCCCAACCTGTCTCTGTGAACCCCACCAGCCCCTACACCCCTTCCCGTCTCTGTGACCACTCTGGCCTCTACATTCTGATTCACTCTGATATTCCCAGGAGACGGATCCGTACTGCAGGAATTTCTGGTCACCGACTGCATCTCGAATATCCAGGAAGAGTTCAAGGGAGGCCTTTGTAGCGATTTCTGCTGCCTGAAGGTGTTCATGTCCATGAGGAGACGAGAGTGTATCCTTGTTAATCCCACCGAACCCAAACTCAGACAGATCCAATATCCCACCATGACTGCACTTGCCTGGAAAGAGAAAAATCCTGGGAATTCACCACATTCTTGGCTGCTGAGAGATATCTCTCTGACACCCACAGCTCTCCCTGTCTGTGACCCCCTTCGGCTCCTTTACCCCTCTCAGTCTCTGTAACCCCTCTCCATCTCTGTGACCCCCTTCTGATGCCAATATCCCTCCCCGTCTCTGTAACCGCCCCCGCCCCACCGGCTCCTACACCCTTCCCTGTCTCTGTGACCCCCCTCCAGCTCCTGCATCCCTCTCCATCTCTATAACCCCCCCACCAGCTCCTACATCCCTCTCCATCAATATAACCTCTCCACCAGCTCCTACACCCCTCACAGTCTGATCCCCTCTAGCTCCTACACGCCTCTTTCTCTGTGACACCCCTGACCCCTACACCCGTCTGCATCTTTTTGACGCCCCTCAGCCCCTACATCCCTCCCTATCTCTATGACCCTGTCCAGGCCCTATACGTCTCCCCATTTCTATGACCAGCTGTCCCCTGCCACATTGTTCCACCTCTGGGATTTTGCTGTCTGCCTCCCCTGTTACCTTCGGGCTTGCTGAAGGGTATGAGACTGAAGTAGCCGGTGGTGATGAGTTTGCGACTGATGATGTTGGGCAGGATATTTTCCTCGCAGCTTTCTGGGCTGGAGCATTTCTGGCAGGTCTTGTCACCTCTCCCTGCAGCAGGAACAGGAACACTGGGTCCATTGCCAATTTCCCCCCTTCTCACCATCCTCCTCAAGTCCCCCTCATCCCCATGCTCAGACCCTAAGTGACTACAATGTTCCAAGTGTTGCCTCACCAATGTTCTCCAGAACAAATAACACTACAGCACAGGCCATTTGGCCCACAAACTTGTGCTGACCCTTTAACCTACTTTGTTCAGTCTAACCCTCTCCTCCCACATAACCATTTTTCTTTTATCCACGTGTTTCTGAACACCCCTAATGTTTCCCTCTCTACCACCACTCTAGCCGTGCATTCTGAACACCCACCACTCCCGGTGTACTTCTGACATCCCTCCTACACTTTCCTCGACTCACTTTGAAGGGATGTCCTCTGCTGTTAGACATTATCTTGTCAGCTCTCATCCTCCTTTGCTCCAAAAAAAAGTCCTAGTTCACTCAACAGTTCCGTATTCTCTAATCCAGGCATTGTCCTGGCAAAATCTCTGCACCCTCTTCAAAGCTTCCACATCCTCCCTATAATGAGACCAGAACTTCAAATGAGTTGGTTTGCTGGGGTGGTGCAGCTCATGGGCTGGGATGGTCTGATCCATGCTACATCTCTAAATAAAATTGTAAAAATATATATTGGCCTCTCCCACCCTCCCTGGCAGCTCATTCCACACACCCACCACTCTCTGTGTAAAAATCATACCTCTGGTCGATTCATTCCTGCCCCCCCTGTACATTCCTTCAGTCACCTTAGAATTATGCCCCCTCGTATTGGCTATTTCCACTCTATGAATAAATCTCTGACTATCCACTCAACACACACAAAACGCTGGTGGAACATAGCAAGTCAAGCAGCATCTATAAGGAGAAGCGCTGTGGACGTTTCGGGCCAAGACCCTTCGTCAGCACTATCCACTCTATCCCTTCCCAATGCTACCATTAGGGAGAAGATCACAATCTCGACTTTTCAGGAGCAGCTTCTTCACCTCTGCTGTCAGATTTCTGAACGGTTCATGAACCCATAAACAGCAGTTTCTATTTTGCTCCCTTTATTATCCTATTGATTTATTTTTGCATTTCTTATTGTAATCTATCATAATTCTTCATTTATTGCACTGTACTGCTCCACAACACATTTCATGGCATATATCAGTGATGATAAACCTGATTCATTCACGGATTTGCTCTTGCTCTTTCTAACTTTACTGTTCATTTAGAGATACAGCACGGAACAGTCCACCGAAACACACTAACTCGTTACTCACCAATTTAACCCTCGCCGAATCACAGGATAATTTACAATGACCAGTTAACCTAGTAACCCATGTCATTGGACTGTGGGAAGAACCCGGAATACCCGGAGGAATCCCACATGGTCACGGGGAGAACGTACAGCTTGTACTGGAATTGAACTCAACACCCAAGATGTTCCAAACTGCTGCGCTAGTTGTGAGAAACCATTCACCGTGGTCGGCAAGCGTTAATCCAAAAGGCTGTGGCCCCCTCACCTGCTAGATTCCCGATCATCCCACTGGAATTGATGAGGTTCTTGTTTGGACTTTTAAAGCCCAGCTCCACCCAGTTGCTGTGGCTGTAGAAATCCTGAAGGAAAATGGCACTTGGAGTGACGTGGACAGTTTTGTTCACCGCATCATAATGAGGACGAGGTTAAACTAGAAAGAACACGATTTACAAGGACGTTACCGGGACTCAGAGGCCTGAGTTCCAGGAGGAGGTTGAATAGATTAGGACTTCACCTCCTGATGCACAGGATATTGAAAGGAGATTTGATAGAGGTATACAAAATTATGAGGATTTATATAGGGTCAATACAAACAGGCTTTTTGCACTGGGTTTGGGTGAGTCTAGAACTAATGTAAACATGACAGATTGTGCAGATGCTAGAAATCCATAGCAACACACACAAAATGCTGGAGGAACTCAACAAGTCAGGCAGCATCTATGGAAAGGATGAAGCAGTCGATATTTTGCGTCAAGTCCTGATGAAGGGTCTCAGCCCGAAACATCAACTGTTTACTCCTTTCCATAGCTGCTGCCTGGCCTGCTGAGTTCCATATAACCATATAACAATTACAGGTCATCTCAGCCCTTCTAGTCCGTGCCGACGCTTACACTCGCCTAGTCCCACTGGCCCGCACTCAGCCCATAACTCTCCATTCCTTTCCAATCTATATACCAATCCAATTTTACTTTAAATGACAATACCGAACCAGCCTCTACCACTTCTACTGGAAGCTCATTCCTCACAGCTACTACTCTCTGAGTAAAGAAATTCCCCCTCGTGTTACCCTTAAACTTTTGCCCCCTAACTCTCAAATCATGTCCTTTTGTTTGAATCTCCCCGACTCTCAATGGAAAAAGCCTATCCACGTCAACTCTATCTATCCCCCTCATTATCTTAAATACCTCTATCAAGTCCCCCCTCAACCTTCTACACTCGAAAGAATAAAGACCTAACTTGTTCAACCTTTCCCTGTAACTTAGGTGCTGAAACCCAGGTAACATTCTAGTAAATCTTCTCTGTACTCTCTCTATTTTGTTGACATCTTTCCTATAATTCGGTGATCAGAACTGTACACAATACTCCAAATTCGGCCTTACCAATACCTTGTACAATTTTAACATTACATCCCAACTCGTATTCTCAATGCTCTGATTTATAAAGGCCAGCATACAAAAGCTTTCTTCACCACCCTATCCACATGAGATTCCGCCTTCAGGGAACTATGCACCATTATTCCAAGATCACTCTGTTCCTCCAGCATTTTGTGTGTGTTGGTCTAGTTCAGGAGAACAGGGGTTAAGGGTGAAGGAGGAGACATCGGAGAGTGAGGGTGACCCTAAGAGATGTTTATGATTAGGAGAGGCAGAGATAAGGTGGGCGGTTCCAGTCTTTTCCCCAGGTTAGCGCAGTCTAAAACTGTGTGTAATGTGAGAGGGGAAAGGTTGAAAAGGGACCAAAGGGCAAAATTTTAATCCAAGTATTTGGAACGAGCTGCCAGAGGAAGTGGTTGAGGCAGGTAGAATAGTATAATCGAAGAAGCACTAGGACAGGTAGGTACAGGACTGTGCAAAAGTCTTAGGCACGTATATATAGCTAGGGTGTTAAAGACTTTTGTACAGCCCTGCAATAATTTTATGTATTGCACTGTAATGCTGCCACGAAAAAACATACTTCATGACATATGTGCGTGATGATAAAGCTGATTCTGATATGGGTCTCTGTTGTAGACTGAGAATGGGAAGGGGGCAGGAGAGGGGAGTCATGGTTGAGGAAAGGGGAAGGGAGAGGGGAGGGAGCAGGAAGCACCAGAGAGATCAATAAACCAATTGCATAGAATCAAATGACCTTGCCTGATGTCTCAGGGCTGGGTATGTCTGCACCCATGCACCCCCTGCCCATGGCATTCCTTCTCTGCCACCTGTCCTACACTCCCTCCTGTAGCACTCCACCCCGGCCATTCCCAACATCCAGGTTTACAAACTCACATTCCATTCCACGTTGACAAATACAGTACTTTGGAAAGATCTTAGGCACCCTAACTATAGATATGTGTCCAAGACACATATGTTCTGGGCCTGGAGGAATATGGACCGAACGCAGGGAACTGGGACTAGCTGGGTCAGCATGTTCTGGTTGGGCTGAAGGGCCTGTATGTATTCTGTATTGCACTGTGACTCTTATTATCCTAAGGACAGAGGTGAAAACGTGCTGGTGGGTACCAGGTCAGTGACCCATCAGGGAGTGGTCTATGTTGAATTAAATTAAAATTTATTAAATTACATTAAAATTGAATCATTTTATTTCTGTCAACATGGGCAGTTTTAATACCATTTAAATATCACAACACAATACTGTGATGAC